>NC_018324.1:1904427-2041927 GCF_000234665.1 Leishmania mexicana MHOM/GT/2001/U1103
AAATCAGCATCCATGTGGAATTTAATCGCGGCCTCGAGCAAGACGTTTCCCGTTGAATATGGCTCATNTTAGCTTCCTTAGCTCCTGAAAATCTCGATAACTCAAAAAATACGCCCGGTAGTGATCTTATTTCATTATGGTGAAAGTTGGAACCTCTTACGTGCCGATCAAGTCAAAAGCCTCCGGTCGGAGGCTTTTGACTTTCTGCTATGGAGGTCAGGTATGATTTAAATGGTCAGTATTGAGCGATATCTAGAGAATTCGTCGACGACATCGAAAAAGAAAACAAAACAAAAAAGCCGTACGAGTCGCACGTGCAAGTTTGCGAATGCATGCGTGTGCAACAGAAACAAAAAAATGTAAAGAGGAGGGAGGAGGAGGTGGAAGGGGAGAGGAGGGGAGGGGAAGGTTACAGAAAACTGGCTGCTTCGGTGTTTGCTCTATTAAAAGCACAGAAAACAAGAAATTGAGAAGGCAGAGAAACGCGAACGGAAACGCCGAGGACGAGACCCTGTGCGAGCGGGGGGTAGGTGGGGAGAGGTCGAAGGAGAGCGTTGAGAAGTCGACAAAAGAGAACACCCTCCCACATTCTTACAGAGAGAGAGAGGGGGGGAGGGGGGGGCATACATACATGATTGGTGCAGTCATACGCTAGTATGACGTCAAGGTCCTTGTGTGAATTGATGTGAATGCTTGTCTTGACTCCCGCTACTCCTCCTTTCCCTGAGGAAAGGGGCGGGGATGACGGAGCAATGCTTTCAACGTCGCGCTGGAGCACTATCCCACCACTTACTCCCCAACACACACACAATTAAAAAAAAATCAAGACGTATACGGTAGACAAGGACCACAAGCTAGGACAAGAGGGGTGGTGGTGAGTGAGGGCATGGGTGTGGCTGGGGGAAGGGAGGGGAGGGAGGCATCGAAAAACAAAAACGTAGAGTAAGGCCCTCACGGAACGTCAATCGCACACAATCTTGCTGCCTTTCCTGCTCTATATACATCTATAATGTGCCCGTTCTCTAGCACATCGTCGAAAGAGTGCACGCCTGCAAATGGTTCCTGTTTTAACGACCGCCTCTGTTGGTAGCGAGAGGGTACGAAATAGCAGGGGACGTGACAACTACTGAGGCGGCGGGTGGCTTTATCACTTCTTACGGTCGCCACTTGTTCTCGAGGTGTGTGAATGTACGACAAAACGCCATCTGTCGTGAAAAAAAAGATGGCACAGCGAACAAGTATTCACACTCATATATATATATACACCTATACATACACGCATACAAAACAAAACAAACGCACTCAGCAGCACACCACCAGTCGACACATCACGAATTCACGAGAGGCGAGACCGAGAAGAAAAAAAAGCACCTGTCGTGTACGCACACTGCGCACATCGCGGGGTCCGAGGGGCGGTCACCACATGTGCCGCAAATCCTCCTCGCACGCGCGGTGGAGTTCTAACAAAGAAGACAACAAAGGCGCAAGCGCGGCAAAACGGCCACAAAGACTGGAAAGACGTGCAGGAAAAGCGGGGGGAAAATGGTTCACATACGTGCACGGGCGCAGCAAATGGTACGCAGTCCCTTAGGGAGGAGTCGCCAGTGTTCAGCGTGCACACCGCCACCAACCCCTTCCGGTTCTGTGTGGTTCGCTGTGCTTTTCTTTCAACCACTGCATGTATATGTGTACATATCCTCCTCACGGTTCACTGTTCTTCACCGGCCGAAGATGTTCTGTTAGTACATGGTCGTCGACGAGACCGGGTACGTAAAGACGACCTCGGCCCCCTCCTGCATTGCCAGCTCGTCCACAAGCTTATCCGCGAGGGCCGTGCTACCAAACACCTTCACGAGGAACGTCACGGCGCTCAGGTCGAGCAGCCACTCTGCGTCAAGGAACTGGACAGGGGCCCCAATATCTGCCCCGAGCTTCCGAGCGTTCGCGAGTGAGCTCAAGTCGTGTCTGCGGAGGTCCAGCTTCGTCTCCTTGTCGAAGTCGCGCGCGTGGCGAAGCAGGCGAGGCACAGTCTGCAGCTCCTCGGGAGAGAGGTAGTTCGGATCCATGTTATCCTCGGTGTAGAAGGTGATGGGCTTAGCCGTCGTGATAGCGCTGACGAGACCCATGTGCAAACTGTTGTTGCCCGGGTACTGCACCACGACCATGTCACCGGTGAACGTGCGGAACGGAGCGACGAACCAGGCGGAGCCGAAGCGGAAGTTCACCGAGGCGTAGCGGATGACGGACGGCACGGCAGCTGGGATGGCAGTGGCGGCAGCGGTGGCAGAGCTGGCACCGGGGTGCGACTGCGAGCTGGTGACGGAAAACCCAGGGAGGTTGCTCCCGAGCACTTCCTTTCCATAGTGGCTACCAGAGTCGCTACTCGTCTCGCTCACGCCATCATCGTTGCTGCTATCTGCCGCGCCACCGCTCTTTGCGAACGACGAGTCTAGCTGCTGCATCTCAGGGTCACGGCAGCTGGAGTCATATTTGCTGCCGCCTTTGTTCCCGGCAACGCCCCTTCTCGCCTTCCTTCGCTGCTGTGGCGGAGCGGGCGAAGTCCTGCCCTCGTCTGTCAGGATACTGTAGATGTAACCAAACGACTCGGTGGCCCTCTCGCGGTCCTTCTCCTGGAGAAGAGTGAAAGCGTAAGGGTTATGACGGTAGCAGGACGCGGAGAGGGTCTGCAAACCTCCCGGGAGGCAGAAAGCGCTGCGAGAGGCGGTGGTGGTCATGATTTCCATGCGTCTTTACTCTTGTTGTTTTCGCTTGGTGCCGAAGCCACAGTGAGACTGCGTGGCACGGCAGATGAAGAAGACGGGGACGAGGGAGAAAGAAAACTTAATCTACAGAGCACGCACACAGACCACACAAGTACGACAACGAACACAACACGTATTTCCAAGGCGGGAGGGAGAGGGGGCGTAGAGATAGAGGCAGTCACTTTCAGGCGCGGTACAGAGCGCAAGAGAGAGAGACACGAAAGAGAGGGCGAGTGAGATGAAAGCGAAAATAATAATAAAAGAAGGGGCGAAGAAACACATGCAGAGGAGCCGCTGACACGTGAGGGGAGGGGGAGGGGAGGGGCAAACAGAAAGCGCGAAAGAGAGAGAGAGACATAAAACGGCAAGAGGCAAGAACGGCGTAGGCACGGGATGTGTTGGTATAGAGCGCCTTCCCGTTGATATCCAGATCCTCCTCCTTGCGCTTCTTTTTTTTGTTGTGGTTGCTCTTTCCGTATATGTCGGTGGTTGTGTGTTGTCTCGGTGTTTTGGGGAGAGGGAGGGAGGGGGGACGTATTTGCCCTACTCGTGAGTGCGCGGTATGCAAGCGCCGCAATCGTGATACAAGAGCGCGGTGTCTGTTGTTCTCTTTTTGCTGTATTGCTGCTGCTGCTACTTCTCGCCTTGTAGTGAAGCCGTTTCTCAATGGAGCTTGCGTTTATCTGCGCCGCACCGGTGTGAGAGTAGCACGAGACGTTGGAGTAGGACTTCTCTCTGGGAAAAAGGGACGACAACGCACCACGAACTTCTCAACCTGCCTGCGATCCGTATTGTCGCTGCCGAGTTGCTCACGTTCGACGTTGGAGCAGCCCCCAGCGCAGTTGGCGGACAAGCAGTCTTCACGGAGCGACGTAGAGAGTCAGAGCAAGCGCCCGGCGAAGCAGCAACAGCGCTGACACAGACAACGAAACAAACAAGAAAGACGTCTCTGGTCACCGGCAACGGTGGGCGTCAAAGCGAAGGAGCGGGGGAAGGAGAGGCGAACGCAAACAGAGCTAAATCGAAAAGTTGTGCGGATTGTATCTCACAGCGGACGTTCTTCGGCTCATACCTCTGTGGAGGTGGGGGTGAGGAGAGAAAAGGAGAACGGGAGCGAGACGAGAGAAAGGAGCATGCGTGGGAAAGAGAGAGGGAGAGAAGATCACGCGAAAGCACGAAGAAACCGTGTGCAACACGACGGATGCTTATGAAGTGTGCGATCGAGTCGCAGATCGGGGGAGTGTGCGATGAGGTCACAGTGTGCCACCTTACATGCGGAGAGAGTACAGGATATGTGTGCACAGGGTGTGCGCCATGCCCTGCAAAAGAGCGCGTAGCGTTTACAGAGGTGTCCACGTACCTGACGCGCATATGCACGTAGAAATGTGCTGTTTTTTTTTTCTTTTCGCGCCGTTTGCGCCACCGCCGGCAGGTATCCGTTCCCTCGTGTTTTCCGTAGCAGCTGACCTCTCAGGCACGGCTCCCGCCTAAGGTGGCAGCAGAGCGCCACGAAACGAGTTCGAGGGAGGGGTAAACTGCGGAGCATCTGTCGCCAATTCCTCGTCGTCACCACGCTGCATTGCTTCACTAACAAAGTCATCCATTTTTTTTCCGAATCTCTAGAGATGATAGGCAGCGGCTGTGTCGTACAAAACGGCCGCGGCATCGCGCAGTTCCGTCTTTGAGACCCCGTAGCGCTCAAAGTGATGCACAAATGCGCCGACGTTGAGCAGCTCCTCTGCGCGGCGAGCGGCATCCGCCAGCGACGCGCCAACCATGGGCGTTGGGCTGTACAAGGTGACGCTGTGGTCCGGCCGGGTGTGCGACGATGTGGCGCGCCACTCCTCGGCCGGGCTGACAAAGAGCGACGTCATCGGGAATGGCGACGAGACGTTGTTGGTCATAAGATGACGCAGCTCACGGATGCCGTCGGTATGCGCCGCAACCCCGCGAATAGCCCACAAGCAGCTCCGGTGCTGCATGTAAAACGCGGAGGCGTCAGCTAACCTATTAGTCGTTGCTTTTCCTTCTGAGCGCGAGAATCCCGTGTCGGCGGACGGAGATAGTGCACTTGGAGCAGTGAAGCTGTGTTGCGCCGTTCGAGCCGCTTCGCCGAGCACCGCAGCCCACGTTGTGGAGCCAGTGACCATCTGCGGCGCGAGTGAGCCTGTGAAGAACTTCATCACCGGGTCCAGCGAAAGGGCCTCGATGACATCGCCGGCAGTGGCGTACCGCTGCGGTGCCGTCCCTTCCGCGACGCAGCCAGATGGGCCGCTCCCCAAGATGCCTCGGGCCGCTCCAGTACTCGTGCCGAGGATGCGGTTTTTCGAGAGGTCTTTTTGGGGAGACGGGAGAGTGTAAAGAAGCTGCGGTAGGTGAAGCGGGGCGAGCACCCCGCTGATGCGCTGGTTAATAAGCTGGAAGGACACTTCTCCGGCGTCTTTGAAGCCGCGATTCGCCCGCGCGCCCTTCAGTTCCCCTGCGATAGAGTCATTGTAGGCAATGAATACGCCGTCCGCCAAGCCGCCAAGGGTGCTGACCGCCATGACAACGTTGTACCACTGCGTCACAACCTCGCCGCAACTGAACGGCCACACGACGGAGTGCAGCAACGTGGAGCGTGGGAACATCGTCTTGATCTCTTCCGCAACGAGGCAGCTGACACCCGAGCCGGTGCCGCCGGCGATGCTGTGAAGGACGTGGAAGGTCGACACGACGGTACCTTTCTGCTCGCTCTCGCGTCGAAGACATTCCACGATGGCGTCGCGACGGCTTTGTCCTTGTTGGTGGTACCCAAAGGCCCAGTTGTTGGCGCTGCCCTCACCGCGGGTCACACACTGCTGCGGCGCCAGGGAATAGAGGCGCCTCGACGCAGACTGCGGTGACGGAGAAGATGAGGACGAAGGAGAGAATTCGTGTTGCTCGAGTTGCCCGTTAGCACGCTGCACTGCGGCGGCAATCACTTTGGGCTCCATATCCACCAACACACACCGCGGCTGCGGCAGAGAGGTGTCGATAGTCGCGCGCTCCTCCTCCTGCGCGTAGTAAGATAAGGAGTAGTACTGCCGGTGCCCTATGCGCCTCGCCGCCCCGGAAGGCTCACGCGACGACCCCGTTGCTGAGCACGCCGCTGCTGAGCGCTGATGGTGGCGCCGCGCCGGCGGCGGTCGCAGCGCAGGTCGAAAGTCCATGGCTGACACGCGCATCTGGTAGCCCTCATCGACGCTCGCCTCTGCCTCGGATGCGACAGTGTCCAGAAATGCCGTGCCGACTTGATTGCCGCACTGTCCTACAAATACGTGAACAGTGGCCATTTTTCCAAGGTCAAGGAGAAGACACGCAGAGTAGGAGAAAAAAAGCAGAACGAGGAAAAAAAGATGCAAAGGTGGCACGCCGAACGTGGGGGCGGGAGGTGCCCATTTACTCAAGGAAGAACGTGAACAAAGGTGAGGTCGTCTGCACGCATATCTCTGTGTATGCGTCTATGTGTCTATCTGTATGTGTGTATGTTTGTGTGTGTGTGGTGTGCGCAGGCGCGAATGCCCGCAACGACGAACACAAGAACAAATCTCAGAATACGCAGATGACGCAAGCAATGATTCGAACGCGTCCACTCTACGACGACGGAAAAAGGAGAGCGGATGGGAGCAGTCGTACCACCAACACGTTTGGAGCGGTGTGCAACGTCCCGTTACAACTCAACTTCTCAGCGCCCTTTACGATATGTATATGTGTGCGCGTGTGCCTACCCCTCTCCCAATGGACCAGAGCAGGTTCAGCTCAGTTTTTGTAGAGGGGCCAAAGAAGGAGCACGCCATACAGCAATTTTACTTGTGATCGGCATGGACCGTGGCGAGAGACAAGGATGCTGCTGAGTGTCTGGGTGCTTGCTGCGATAGAGGAGTGAAGTGGGCTACTGCCCGACACACAATGATGATCACCAAAAGAGATGAAAGAGGTGAAAGCGGGGCAGAGAGAATGAGATACGGTCTGCAGAGCGTAGCAGTCGGTGGTCAGCAAAGCATTCTTATTCTCAGCTTCAAGTCCCGGAATCGAGAGTCGATCTATCTGCGTCCTTCAGTAAAGGTGCCTTCTAGCACTCAACACGAACCCATCCACCTCGTGGCGATGAAACAGTAGGACTGGCTCTTCCGTTGCAGATGTCTTCGCTTTCCAAGAGAGGGGGGTCACTTTTCTCAGCAACGCTTTCTCCTCCCCCCACTCCTCGCCTTTTCCGAATTGACCGAGTTGTCTGCGATGCCTACCCACCTTTACGGCGTCTTTCCTCCGCCTACTCCAAGCCACGGGCGCGTACACGCCGGCGGACGCGCCCGTCCCCCCTCCCCTCCCTTCCCCATGAGGCGTGTGGATATCGTCATGTCAGGCAGCACAAGGGAGAGAGAACGAGAGCGCTCGGGCAATGCGACAAGCATTAAAAAAGGGAAGAGGGGGAGGGGAGGGGGTGGAGGAACACCAACGGCACCGTTTACGGACGCGTTAAGTACGGAGCTTACAACACGCGCGCCATATGCACAGCACGAAAAGGCAAAAAAAAGAGAAAAAAATAGAAAAGTAGAAGCGAGCTGCGTTACGGTGCGGAAACACAAGACAGGGGAGTCCGGCGCAAGAGGAATGAGGAGACGGAGAGGCAGACGACGCACCTTCTCTCCTTCCCATACGTGCGCCGCGTACACCCGTGGGGCACACACAGACACAGAGAGAGAGACTTGATCGCGCTAACGTGTCTATTTCTCTGTCATAAAAACATGAGTTTAACTCCTCTCTAGACCCGGCCCGTCACCGGCCCACCCGCTTAGTGCGAAGCAGTGCTATGCACACGCATGCTAGACCAATACGACGAATCGACCATCTGAGCACGGCTTCTTCCTGACACCTTACCTACCCCGCCACCTCGCAGGTCGCCTCACAGCCGCCTCCCATTATGCCGCTCGTTACTTGGTGATTCAGAGTGCCAATACCAGTGGGCGGTGTAAGGGCCCAGGGTGAGATACGTTCGAGTGACACTGACACTCTGCCCATCCTGTGGATGGTACGAACCTGAGCACTGTCACAGCTCGCTCCGGCGCTACGCCTTTCATGACCTGGCCGCCAACATCAGTAGCGATACATCGCTCTGGCCTCCCCCACATCACAGGGTACCCGACCCTGCCACCAGCAGAGATGGTTTCGGGATTCTCAGCAATATGGGGCCTCCTTCGCTTATCGACGGAATGGGATCTGGAGACTGATACCGCGCCGAGGCGCTCCCCGTCATCGGGAACGCAGAGAGACTCACACCTCCAAGCTAACCTGGAGAGATGGAGGGCGTCAAGAGGGAGAGAGGGAAGGGTGCACGAGAGAAAGAGGACTGAGACACTGGAGTGAACCAGGCAATAGACAGACAGCTTGCCAACGCAGCGTCTCACACCCCAAGCCTTTTAACGATTCGTGCATGACGGCCAAGTAAGCACCCCTTTTTCTCGCTTCGGGGTTGCGGATTGACAGTCATCCTGCAACAAGAAACGTCGCAACCACGAGAACACCAATAACTGACCAAATTGCGGCCGACAACGCTATAGCGTCGCAGCAATGCTTACCGATGCATACCCGCCAAGCAGAAAAAAAGGAAGCAACGCCCCGTGCAGAGAATATGGAGCAGCTGCGCTTCTCACTTGCAGCCGTCTTCTGAAACAACAAAAAAAGCGCCACCCTTACAAAACGCGCGGGCGGCTGCGTCACGACGGGAGAGCCCCTAATCCCACAGAGACGTTAGCACTGGACACTGCATCCCACTCGCCCACCCCTCCTTGCGGGATATGACCTCTTCCTTCAGGTGATTACACCACCACAACCCAGCGCCGTCGTCGACCTGGTCGGCAGTGAGTTTTACCACCACCAACACAGCCGCCGCTACCACCGCCACTGTTCGCTGCCGCCGCGCTGTCTTCGCCACGGGCCCCACTCACCAACCCGCTGCTAGTTGGCGTCGAGGATGCTGTACCTCCCTGCAGGCGCCTAATACGGCGCGCTACGGTGCCGTTCCAAGTCAGTCCAGGACGCATCACTCTCTCCACGCAGAAGGCAAAGCCGATCATCATCAGCTCCGCCACCACGAGTGTACCGCGATGCCGCTGTCGAAGAAGAAGAAGACGAGGCTTAATGGCATGCCGCACGTAGAAGCGCAGAATCACCACTTGCACCCGCCTAAAGACTGTCAGTCTACCCTCACAGACGGGGTAGCAGAAGTCCTGATGGAGAAGCAGAACATCGCGCCGCAGAAACCACACACGCGTAACCAGGCTTTCGACCTCGGGGTCACCGCCGAGGCTAAACGTGGATGGCTGGTAAACGATATTCCGCGCGGCGCCGTCCTCCTTTCGCGAATCGCGCCTCCCGCCGAGCGACCGCTCCTGTGAGTCGAAGATGTACGTGGTTAGCTGCACGGCGTTGTCAACGACGTAGTCCTCGCCTAAAGAACCCCACTTCTGCCGAAACTGCACATCCTCAACAACCTGCTCCAGTATTACCTTCGCAAAATCGATTCGCTGCATCCTGATTTTGTGAACAAGCGTATCGCAGCCGCGCAGGAACGGCTCTCGCAGACATCGTTGATATGACTGAAGTCCATGCGCATCCCAGTCTTCCGGCGAGAGCGTCAACCTATCTTGAAATGGGTTCGTGAGGGCACGCTGCACGAGGTCTACCATCTCCAGCACCTCCCCACAGAGGTTGCAGAGTCCAACCCCATCGCATGGGGTCAGAAGAGAGAAGACATACTCCTGAGCTGCTGAGCTGTCCGGCAACCGCGTCAGGTCCAAGAGTAGTGGAAGTGTCAACAGCAGGACGGTCGTGACAAGGGTGCGATTAAGGGACACCGATCCTCTCCGAAGAGACATGCTGGAGACGGAAGAGCTCCCCACACCTCCCGGAAAGAACAAGAAAACAGACACGTAACACACAGCGAGAAAAAAAACAAAGCAGATGCAGCCGGAAAGGGCAAGGAAACAGCGGCGCACCGCTACACACCGGACCGTCACCCACACAAGAACCACAAAAAACAAGCACGCGCACAGCCGGATCCACACGACCACACAGAGGCACCGAGATAGGGAGAGAGAGAGACCGACAGACACACGAATGGGAGATAAGCAATGGAAACCAGACGAGTGTCAAAGTTGAAACGGTTGCCTCCCCCCACCAAGGCGAGAGTACTCCTCGTTCACGCTAGAAACGGAATAATATATATATTTCTAAGCGCTGAGTGTGAAGTCCACGAGGGCAAGGCGTAGGATAAGAAAGGGGACTGCGGCACAGATAGACAAGACGCCGCGCGGTGTACACACAAAACGAGAGAAGAGCCCAGGGGAGTCGATGTGACAACAATGCTCGCTCGATAGTGCGAGAGGCAAGCACTCACTCTCAGGTATGCCCTTTGAACGTCCTTGTTGCCCTTCCCCAGCCTCGCTGACTCCGCCTTTCGTCCAACTGTTAACTTGGCTTGTGTAGCGAAGTTGTGCACGGAGAAGGGGACAAGATGCCCGCGGCAACGCCGATCAGGCTGAAGGAGTGAAGATGCCACCTACAAGAGTCAAAAAAGGGCGCAACACTCTCGTCATAGTGCCGGAAGTCAGCGGTAGACACCCTCTCCCCCAAAAAAGATGGTCTTTGACACTGCAGCAGGAGACTACGCCCTTGAGCAGAGAGGGTCAACCTGAGGCACGAGGTGACGAACTAGTCTGCAGCAATCATACAACAGAGTAACCAGGCGCATGCAAGGTGACTGGAGGAGGGACAGGGAGAGAGAAAGTCTTTCTCTCGCCGTAGGTGCGTGTGTGCGCGCGACACAGCGAGTACGAAAGAACGAGTTGTAAGGAGAGGCACACGTCCAGTACTTCTTTTTTTTGCGCTCTCTCCGATTACACGACTACGCCTGGGAAGATCGACTGCGCGGACGTGACTCCGCGTCAAGAAGACAACAACAAAAGGTGCAACACGGGAGAGGGAGGGGGAGAGTAACGCAACAGCTCGGGAACAAACGACTCAAAGCATGCTTAAACATGAATAGGCAGCACTGTGCATGCGCAACCACGTATGTGAAACCTCATCCCTTGAACTCTCCAACTTTTCCATGCGAATACCGCGAATTCACCCAGCATAGGACCTTCTTCCTCTGCAGCAATTCCAGCTAGAAAGTTGGGTGCGGGGGTGGGGGAAGGCGATATTGCCCGCTCACTAATCCCGGATCGCACTGGCGACACAACGGTGGCGACCCATCCCGCTCTCTAGCCTCCGCTACACCGACACGCTGCCTCCGCGAAGGCTTGTGCTGAGGGGGGGTTAAACCGACTCACAGGGGAGCGCGACAGCGCATCTTTCCTTCTATTCTTTGTTTTTTTTTAACCGCTCAAACCACAGAGCCAAAACAAGAAATGATCGCAGACTCAAATGAAGAAAATAACGTGTGCCTCACCTCCATAACACCCCCCGCTGTGTATGTGTATGCGTGTGTGTGTCTTTTCCTCTCCTGGAGGACGGACCACGCGTGCGTGCGGGATCACACTGCACCCCACGCCCTCCCATCGCCGCCGACTCATTCGCTTAGTCCACAGACTGTATACCACGCAGAAAACAACAGACGGTGGTTGATACTGCGTCGACTAACGAGTGATGCGAGGCAAACACGAGACAGTGCCGGGTGTGCGCATCCTATGCTAGTCCTGTCGGTGAGACTGTTCCCTCGCCGAACACGTCTGTGACTCGACTCAGTTGGCTAGGGCCTCTACACACCCCCTTCCCCGTCTCTTCTCCAGTCCAGAACGGTGAGAGCAAATAGGAGTACAATGCGTCCGCAACGGTGGAAGCGCCGAGAAGAAAAGAAGTGGAGTACATGTCTCCCCGTAGCCGCGTTCTCGTAGCCAGCCCTACGCCTCCCACGCGTTGTCGTCGTTGCGCTCCACCCAGCCGAAGCCCTCCTCCGCCTCCGCGACGGGCACCGCAGCGGCCGCAGCGGCCTTCTCCTCCGCAGCCTCGTTGGGGTCGCGGTAGAAGAACAGGTCCACCTTCTCCTCCCACGGCACAGAGCGCACAATAGTGCCGCGCAGGCGCAGCACCTCGCGCGCAAGCAGCCAGTACATCATGCCGATCGACTTGATGCCGCGGTTGTTGCACGGGATCGCAATGTCCACGTACTCCAGCGGCGCGTCCGTGTCGCACAGCGCAATCACAGGGATGTTCACCAGCGACGCCTCGCGGATGGCCTGGTGGTCCGTGCGCGGGTCCGTCACCACAAGCACGCGCGGCTGCACGAACTTCTTCTGGATCTGGTTCGTGAACGTACCAGGGATGAAGCGGCCGCCGTGGAAGCTCGTGCCCACGTGCTGCGAGAACTTGTAGATGGCGCGTGTGCCGTACAGGCGCGACGAGCACACGCACACGTCCTTCGGGTTCTCCACAGCCGCGATCACGCGAGCAGCGAGGATCAGCTTCTCCCACATCATGTGCACGTCGATGATGTGGCTGCCCTCCGCCGTGCGGCCGTAGATGTACTTCTTCATCGCACTGCTCTGGTTGCGCGTGCCAATGTGGCACCGCATCGCCAGCAGCTTCTGCGCGTCGCTCTCCTTCATCCGGAGAACCTTCGAGCCAGACTCCACAGCGGTCATCGTGACGGGTCGCGAAGAGGGGGTGGGGGTATCGAATAACGAAAAACGGGGGAAGGGGTGAAAACTAGCCGAAGACAATAAACGGGAGATATGGACGTTTGTGTGTGTGTGTGTGTGTTGTGGTTCGTGTTCGCGCAACCCCCCATGCGCGAATACAGCACGGCGGGAAGAGGTGGCGCGAGGGGCAGCGGATGCGCGATGCAGAGAACGGAGAAAAATGTATCAATCAACGGTTACCGTTGGGGGTTTGTGAGAGCGTGATGAGAGGGAGAGAGGGGGGAGAGAGGCTCAGAGAGGAGAATCAGGATTACGTCAGCCACAGCAAGCAGACTCGACGCGCCGAACGAGGAGTGCAGAGAGAGCGAGAGGAAAGCTCCATGAGCTCTTCAGACAGCACAAGGACGCATTCGCCTTCAAAGGTGACGTGGTATGGACGAGGAAGAGGCGGTCGGTTGTTTACCCATTCGAGCCGCTCATCCCTTGTCATGGTCACACAGAAGCAGACAGTGCACTGTAGTGTTACGCTCTTTTCCTGTCCTTCAGTGAACGATGTTTGTATGTGGGTACGGTGCGCATAGTCCTCCATCGCTGCGGACGGAAGAAGACGGACGTACGCGTCAGACGGCAAAGAAAAGAAGAGGCGCAAGTCGGCCGCACGCCGAACAAGAGAAGGCATCGGCGGCTTGACTTTTGTAGTATACATGGATGAAGCAAGCAGCCCCAAGGACACTTGTCGTAACAGCAACAGGGGTAAAAACATTGACGCGCACACACCTGCACGTACGCAGCGACAGACTCCAGAGCAGCGCACGCAAAATTGTCGTGTGATAGCAAACACAGATATCGGAACGACTTCAGGAAATGAGAGAGCGGCCATGAATCCTCACACGCAGCGGACAGAGCGCCCTGGCAGGTGCGTCTTTGATAACTGGCAAGCAGAGTTCATTGATCGATCATTCACCTCCATGAACTACGAAGCAGGAATGAGCTCGGCTGCCGTGAAGGTCTCGTTCTTCACCTTCACCTCGTAGTACTTCTGCCGCATTTCGTCTACGGCACGGCGCAGGCGCGCCACCTCGTACCGCAACTCGGCCTTGTGTGTCGCTGTCATGTTGAGCTCCGACGCCTTCTGTTTCATCTGCGCATTCTTCTTCTGCAAGTCCTTCTGGTAGGCGTTCAGGTGCTGTGCCACCTCCGGGCCAGGCTGGCGCGCCGCCATGGCATGCAGCTCCATCATTAGCCGCTGCTTCTCCTCGAGTGCCATTTCCTGCTTCATGCATTCCTCCGACTTGGTGAGGAGGTTGCGTTGCAGCAGCTTTATCTTCGACTCCAGCTCCGCCATCGACGGATAGCCACCGCCAACGCGTCGCCAGCGAGACTCGTTCTGCGGATTCTCGAGCTCCTCGGCGAGGGCGGCCACCTTAGCCTGCTCCAGCAGCACCTCTTTCTGCTTGGCTCGCAACCGGTCCTTCGCAGTTGACACTTCACGGCCGCGCACATGCGCCAGCATCGACTGATGCTGAATCTCTCGCAACTTGAGGTGGAGAAGGCGCACGTCATCAAGTCGGTCGCGGTACGCCGCCTCGCCCGCGTTGATGGTGTCCTGTATCAGTTGCAGCTGCTGGTACAGTAGGACAAGTTCGTCGTTGCGGCGAGTCATCTGGGCGGCGAGGGTGTCGCGTTCGTTGCTCATCTTGAGAAATTCTCGCTGCTGTCCGCAGAGGTTCTTGTCGCACTCCTGCACCACCTTCAACAGCTGCTTGACCTCCTGCCCCACGCGCTCACCCTCCTCCAGCGTCGCGTCGAAACTAGCCGTGCTGTCGTTGACAAGCTGGCGTGCCTTCATGAGTCGCTCCTTGCTAATCTTGTATTGCGACCTGTCGCTCTGACACTTGCGCGCCTTCAGCGCCTGCTCCTCCTTGAACTGATGCACCTGATGATCCACCACCTTCACCCGCTGTCGGTACTCCACAATCTCATCCTGAGCGTCGACGAGACGTTTCGATAGCTGGTTTCTCTCTGCCCGCATGTGTTCGTACTTTGCCTGCTGCTGCGTCAGACGACGCTCGCTCTCGTCCAGCTTCCGCTGCACCTCCTCAACTTGAAATACTGCCATCTTGAGCTCCTCTGCAGCGCTTTTGCTTTGCCCGCTCATCTGCGACACCTCGCTCACACAGTTCTCCCGCTCCTTCTCCAAACGCTGCAGCGTGTCTCGGAGACGACGCCCGATTTCGGTCTCTTGCGAGATACACGCCTCCAGCTCCGCTTGCTGAGCGACCTCGTTCTGAATGGCCGCTTGCGTGACGGTCTGCACAGACTCCTCCCTGGCGCCCTTCTTCTCCAGGGCAGTGCACTCCCGTTCGAGCAGCCGCAGCGCCTCCTGCAGACTCCGCTTCTCCCGCTTCACCGCAGCGATGCGTTTTCGCACCGTCTCCTCCTCGTACACTATTCTCTCCTCGTCTTTTCGGATGTTGTCGATTTGCTGTTTGAGGCGGTCGAACTCGCGGAAGTCGCGCTCCTCGATGCGAGTAACTCGTGTGCACTCGTCACGGGTTTCCAGGATCGTCTTCCCGGTTGCCGCGATCTGCTTCTCCATCGCGTGCAGTCGCTCGTTCAGCTCGACGGTGGTGTCGACGCTGTCGTTGTACGACTGCTTTGTGTGGTAGAGCTGCTTCTCGGCTGTTTCAAGCTGTTGCTGTAGCGCCTGCAGGCGGCGTTGCTGCGTTTCTAGCTCCGTCTTGTGTTTCGCTGCATGCGCGTGAATCAAGGTGAGGCGCTCTTGCCGCTCCTGTAACGCCTTTTCACGCGTCTTGAGCGTCAACAGAAGCTCGCAGCACTGATACTCGGCGCGCTCGCGCGCATTGCGTTCACGGTTGTACTCCTGCCGCACCAGCTCCAGGCGGTTTGCCAGCAGCTTGCTCTCCTGCACAGCCTCCTCCGTCGACGACTTCAATGTCTCTAGCGTTGCTGTCCGCTCCGCCATCTCCTTCGTGTACGTATCCATCTGCTTCGTCATTTCCTCACTCTCCGTCAGGAGGCGCTTGTTGTCGATCTTGAGCTGCTCCAGGGTCGACGTGTGGTCGGTAGACAGAGAGGTGCCATCATGGATCATACTCTGCAGGGACTGAATTTCCTGCTTCAGCGTCTTCACCATCTCTCGCGCGCGCTGATTCTTCTCATTCGCCACGTCTACGGCGCGCCACGCCTTCTCGATCTCCTTTTTAAGCGACTCGATGGTGCTGTGGTCGCCCTGCGAGAGCTTCACTGCCGCTTGCATCTTGGCAGCGTTGGAGAGCAGCTCCTGCGTCAGCTGCTGGCATTGTGTGGCAATCTTATTTTCGGAGGCGTGACTCTTCTTGAGGGCGCGGTATAACTTATCGTACTCGAGGCGAAAGTGTCCCAAAGACTCCTCGCCTTCCAAGGCGCACATGGCCTCCTCAAAGTCCCTCTCCAGTGACTTGAAGAGGTCGTCCGAGGCGGACGCCGCGGGCTTGACGGGGCTCGACATGATTTTACCACAGGCGTGGGTGGGGGTGGCGTTGTCTTTGTGAGGTACCTAGGACGATGTCGAATACAGGGGCCCCTGTATCATTCACTAAAAATGGGAGGGAGAGAGGGGAGCGAGAGTCTCAACAGAAAAGGGGCACAGCGAGCTTTTCTTTTCTTTTTGCTGGCACTTTGGGAGAGAGTTCGGGGGAGGGCGTTGCGGGCGCAGAGAGTTCACGGCCAGGGGTCTGTGAAAGAAAGTTTTGCGCAGGAGTCTGCCCTCCCTCAGTGTGTTCCAGGGCAATGCCCGTACCTTGCGCAACTGCTGTGGAGTGAATGGGTGCCCTGAACGTGGTAGAGGTCAGCAGAAGGATGCACACATGAAGAAATTGCAGGGAGCGCGAAGGGCGGAGCAGACGCAATAAAGCAACAACGAGAGAGAGAGAGATGTGCAAGTGAGGCCATATTTCATTGGAATCAAAAAATCGCCACGGCATTCACGCGTAACCGCGGCAAAGGCACACGCACACCAGCGTGTGAGAGGGGCAGGGAGCAGCTGCTGTCCATTCGTGTCGATTGGTGAATAGAGGCGCAGACCGAAACGCAGAAGACGAACAACAAAAAAAAGGGCCGCCGTCCTCTTCTACACCGCGTCGTCCATCCTCGTCTGGGCATCTGCCGTGACCGCACGCCTTCCGCAACCAACACGCAGGCGTAGCATACCTTAATATTTTGCAACAAAGCACGCCCTCGTGTTAACTGCAGGGCACCCATAACGCCACTAGCACGACTTGAATCAAACGACAGCAGGACCTGCAAAGAGAAGAATGCAGAAGAGGGGGAAAAGAGATGATGACGGTGGCATAAAAGTACACGGGCTTTCAGCAAACCACTCTACCATTTTCTTCATGCATGGAGAGGAGGAGGTGCATGCCGCACACTCACGCACACAACATTCTTCGCACTAAGCATCTTGGCCAGGCGCAGTTGGTTCAATCGTGTGCGAGAGCACCCCACTCGTGACACGCCGCATCTGATGAATTTCACTCTGCAAAGACTCTGTCCACTGCAGTAGCTCGCCGCGGCTGACCATCCGCTTTTCGAGGTCACCGAGCCAGTCCTTCACCTCATGAAAGGCCCCCTCAAGCGAATCCTGGTTCTGCAACAGCGCGATAGACGCCCTATGTACCCCCAAGGCCTCCTCCGCCCTCTGTTGGGCTAATAACAGCGACCGAATCTGCTCCTCGACATCCTTCCCGCTTTGTATTTGCTGAGTCCGCACAGCCTTTGCGTCGGCCATGAGTTGAGCAACGTCGTCTTGAATCTTGCTTAGCAACTTCGCTGCCTTGGTGTCTCGCGCTTCCCCAATCGCGTCGAGGGCGGCGCGTTGCGCCTCTTGCTGCGCGGTCACCGCCTCTGCACGTAGACGCATGTCCTGCTGAACGTGTCGCAGCTCCTCTGCCTGGATGCTGGCTGTGTGTTGTAGTTCGCGCACATCCGACTGAATCTGTGCAATCGCGCCCTCAATGGCGCACAGACGCCGACCAGTCTCGTACTCATTTTTGTCGATCTGCTGCCGGTAGTCAACGAGAACCTCGTAAACACGATCCTGATGCCGTTGAAGCACCTGGTGAAAGCTCTGCTGCAGCGAAGATGCGAGTGCAGAAACGGTACTCGACGCCGCATAGCCGTCCTCGTCGCGGCTCGGTGCACAAAACGTCGAAGCAGAGGGAGACGCGGCATGCCCCTTAAGGTCCTCCAGCGGCGTCAGCTGGATTTTGCGAAGCATCTTTTCCAGCTCTTCGTACACAGTCGCTAGATGCTCACAGTGCTCATGTTTTTCACTGAGGAGGGAAGCAATCTGGCGCTCATGCCGATATACATCTCGCTGAATACAACGCATACGCTGCTCGGCAGAAGGGGCGGGATCTACGCTGCCCTCTTCTTCGCTACGTATGCTGTGGAGATGCTCAAACGCTGTCTCGAATTCGCCGATGCCATCACCGCCACTGCTAGCCCCCACATCGTCGGCACACAACGAGGGAGGTGTCCTCTGCGGTCGCAGTGCGTGCGACTTCCCGCCTGGAAGTGGACGCCCGCTAGTACTACGACTATCGTTCAGCGCCGACATGATTGTGAGGATAACCCGCGGAAAGAGACAAGCAAAGACTGAGGAGACCACGGTGTCGGGGACCTCTTGCACACACGCACGCACGCAGACAAACAAACAGTTGGGAGCAATGAAGAGCGGGTGAGATATGACGAGCGAAGGGTGGCGCAGGCGTGCTTAGTGCGGTTCTATGACTCTAGTCGTCGCTGCAGTAGACCTCATGTAAGTAGTTCAGCGAGAACAAAGAAGCCAGTGCAGCGTAAATCTATCTATGCGGGAGTGCGCAGTGCTGGCAGCCCGGTTCTCGTTAGTGCAGCTTCGTTGTTCTCGGCAATCACAGTCGTCATCCGCAGGAAGCGGTGGAACAACGGTTTGATGGGCACCACTCCAATCGAGAAATCCCACTCTTTCTCTATTCGTCCACGACTTCTCACTGCCGCCCAGGGCAAGAGAGAAGCTCCAGAAGAAGGGGTGCGGCCACTCCACTTTGCGGTGCTCGTGGCCCGGGTGAAACGCGGGAAGGAAGGTGAGGGCCACGCAGAAGCGGCAAACAGATGAAAAGAAAAATTGGCCGGGGGATGGCACACAAATACGGAAGAAGGAGTGAGAAAAGTACGAGAGGTCCATGTGATAAGCAGAATGCGGAGGTGAGGAAGCGGCACAGACACGACAGTGCAGCATATCCATTCTCGCAGAGGAGAAACTCGATAGAGCGATGGAGAGCGAGGAAATAGCAGAGAGTCGAGAGGAGCACGAGGACGGCCCAGCGGCTTTCTGGTAGTACTCTGTGCTACCGGTGCTGGTCGCGGAGCCCGCAGCGGAACGTTCGAGCGTATGACCGGGCGACGCAAGCCACGATCAGCATGATTGGTAAGCAACGAACGTGATGAACGAGGTGAAGGTACGTGCATCCTAGTCCATCCCTGATGGACCGTTTTCGCTCTCTCTTTCTGTCCTTTCCGGCCTCACGCCTCCATCCCTCGCCGCCCCTTTTTCCCACACATGTTTCCCCCCTCCCCCTTACCTCACCGTGACAAGAAAGACGCACCTCGAAGGCAAAATGCGCGCACCGCCAAACACGGAGGGAGGGATGGGGTGACGAAACAAACGAGAGAAGTACCGAGCAAAAGAGTGCAGAGACACAGAGGGGGCGTGAGCGAGTTCAACGTCATAGAAAAGTGGGCCTCGAGCAACAGAGAAAGAGAAGAACGCTGGACAAGAAAAGCCAACAAGATCGGAAGCTATGGCAGATACAACGACTTCACGGTTGGGAAACTGAGCAAATCTGGCTAGCACGAGCATGTGCACCCGTGTGCTGCAGGATGGCAAGGCGAGGAAGGTGCGCAACCAGGCGAAACGCACCAGTTGTTACATCTACGCGCTTACCGACAAACAAGCACAAGAGGGCAACATGAACGCTAACGGGATGGCAGGGGAGAGGAAGAGAAGAGGCACAGAGGGACGGGGGGGAGCGGCTAGTAAAGCACAACAACAAAACACTAACGCGAAAAGAAACATGCGCTGCGTCAACACACTCACGAGGAGAACGAAGGAGGGGCGCCTGCACAAGGAACCAGAGAGGAAGAGAGTACAAGTAGAATCTCCCTTCCCAACGATGAGTCTGAGCAAACGACGCAACCGAGGATCCAGTGCCGGCACGCCCAGATGCTTTTCATCTCTGCGCTCTATTTCGCTGATTGTTTCGTTCCCTTTGGCTTTGTGTTGCATCTACCAGCGGAAATCGTTGAAGATGTTTGTGATGTTGGCGTAAGAGCCGTTCCACTCGCTCGGCGACGAGTCTGTATTGTGCTCAGCGAACAGCTTCACACCCGGTGCAGGCGGGGCCATGGCGAAGTTTTTGTCATCCGGGCGGTTCGCCGGCGACCACCCTTGCGCAATGCGGGTAATTGTGTGGTGAAACGGCTCCCGGCCCTCCTCAAAATCGCGCACCTTGGCCTTGATCCCTGGCGTGACGTGGTCCTCGTAATGAATCATGAGCGTCTCCAGCTGGCCCATCGCGTTCGTGTAATGCACGAACTGATCACCGTAGCGGGACATGTTGCGATACGACTCCGCGACGCTCTCGCGATGTAGCAATGATGCGTAGTATGGCCGCTTGTACTCAAACTTGCTGACCTCACCGATCTTGTGAGCCGGTGCGCCGCCCCAGAGTTCGCCGTCGCCGATCTTGGTATCAGCTGTCACCACGCTGCCAGGCATGATGTGCACCATGATGCCCGTTGTCACGCCCTTCATGATCTTGGTGTTGTGGCCAATGCGGTTGAAGGAGCCAATGGAACAGCCATCGAGGTAGCAGTTCGACTCGATAATTGTGTTTGGCATGATGCGCGTGACCCCATCCATACCGTCCCATTGCTGGTACGGGTTAAGCAGCTCGTGACGCTGGTACGCCAGCAGATCCGTCGGCGCATCGCTCATGATGCAGGTGTTTTCCAAGATCTGCACGCCTTCAGCAATGTACACACAGTTCGTGTCCGCCCGAATCGTGACACCCTCCATAATGCAGGCACCAAGACCGATAACCACCTGTCCCACGAGAGACGCTGTCTGTCCCACGTACTCGGCTGTCGCGTCCACGGAGGCGTGGTAGTTGTTTGGCACCTTCTGGTAAAAGTACAGCTGCGCGCACACACGATTCATGGAGAAGGGTTCGAGGTAGTTCTCGTAGAGCACCTGCATCAGCCGCGACCCCTTCGGTACGCGGCCAAAGTCGCCGTAGGCGAGCTGATGAAACGTGCCATCCATTTTGCCCATCATGCCAAACTGCATGAGGGCGATGGGATGACGCGGGTCCTCGGGGTCGAGAAAGGTGCCGGTGCGATCGTTCAGGTTCGCCATGGTGCTACCGCCCTGCATCGCGAGCGTCTCGAGCGGGAGCGATTTGATGAGGTTGGCCCATCCAGGTCCCGCGTACTGGCCTTGCTGATAGCCCCACAGCACATCCGGATGCACACTGCCGATGGCATCGCTCGGCATTAGTCGACGGAGAGTGCGACGCAACATGATGGTGGCACAAAGGGGTTGAAAAAGTAGAAGCAAGCAAGAAAGAAAAAAACTGGTCGACGGAAAGCAGCAGTACACACACGTACACACAGGAAGGGAGAGTGTGAGAGACAGACAAACGACTCCAAGCGCGACGATTTTCGGCTCCTCTTCCTGGTCCCTGAATGGTGCCCTAGAGATGTGCCGCCAGGAAATGGCAACCAACGACTATGTGCGAAGAGCAGAAGAAGAAGAAGACACACATGCATACAGACACACGTGCGAAGAAAAAACAAAAAGATTCACGAGAACGAGAGAAGAAGACTAGGGTGCACTATACAGCCGTCTCCAATGCTTTGCGTGTGTGTGTGTGTGTGTGTGAGAGAGAGAGAGAGACAGCGAGAGAAGGACGCCCTCCTCTCCCTCCTCACGCTTTTCGTTTCGCCTCCGGATTTTGCGATATGGATCTGGAGGGAGAGCGGCGACAGCGAGGTACGATGTGGGAGGTGGAAGATGGGGGAGGGAGGCTTTGCAGCTAGGATCAAATCTAATACTACAGAGAGGCTAGACAAGGCGAGAAGAGGTCCCCACAGCAACCGAGGAGCGCCTAGGAAGGGAAAGAGTAGAGGTGGTGGTGTGGTGGGTGGGGGTGCGGTATTGGTGCTGGAAAAATGAAGCACAAGCACTCGAGCTACTCGAGCGGTGTCTTCTGAGTGCTACGTCTCTAGCTACATACACGCGCGCGCACAAGACGATATGTGAAGTTGATCGTGTCGGTGCACTCGAACAAATTCAGTGCATCGGTGCAGTGAGGGGGGAGAGGAGGAATGGGCGAGCAGGACAGACAGTGAGAGAGAGATAATGAAGGCGAGGGGGGCGGTGGAGAAGATGCCACCGGATGCATGCAGGTGTCATCCTTCGCTTCGATGGGAGGAAAGAGACGTAGGTCGATGCATCTAGGAAGGAGGTCGAAGGTGTGATTATGCCACTATGACAGAGGCCGAAATGACCCCCATCCTCTCCTTTGCCGAAACTCGTTGAGCCACCAACATGGTTCTGCGGAGTGAGCAGGAGGCGCACCCTGCCTTGCTCATTGTAGATCTCTGATTCCGTTTGGGGACACCCCGTTGGTGGGGTGTGCCACCATCTACACACGAGCATTCGCCCACAGGCACGCAGACACGCGAGATAAGGACAATCAAGGCTTCATCTGCCTCGTGCGTTACAGTCACATCTTTTTTGCATCTGTGTGTGTGAGGGAGGGGGGAGTCCCTTAGTGAGAACAGACGCCTCCTGTGCCGTACACAGGAAAGTGGCAGGCGGAGGGATAAAGAAGGCAAACATGTGAGAACGACACCGAAGCGGGGAGGAGGGGGGTCGCGAAAAGAGGCCAGAGGAGTGGAAGCAGTACAGCAATGTGCATGTGGAGACTGAAGGAGCGACGGAGAAGAGGCACAACGTGTGATACGGAGGAAGACGCCGGTACAGCCAGAGCGGCAACCAATTTAGGAGGGCCACCAACAAGAAACGCACGTGCAAGCCCTCCCTCTATCCCAGGAACTGTGAGGGTAGTAAGGTGGAGAGAGCAAAATAGAGTGAAGTCTATAGTAGTGGGGAACGGGGAGGAGCGTGTTCCGATTCGCCTCCATGGCTGAAAAAAAAGACCTCAATACTGGCAGAGACAGAAAGAAGGCGGAAGAAGTGGCTCTTCCACGTTCTTGCATGGTGAGGCGAGTGATGTGCACTTGCGTGGCAACGAGAGAGAACTACCAGACAGGGAGCCACACATTACGAGCCCCGTGCCAACAGCGAAACACACAAAAAAGAAAAAAGGAAAAGGCAAACAGGAGATAACACGTAACGAACACAGCAGCACACGCGCCGGCAACTGAACGAGTGTGCACCTGTGCGACACGCGAGTCGGGCACGCGCTCCGTCACCGCGGCAAGGTGGGCGCACGCTAGTTGTGCAAACGGTTGACTGAGGCGACACTAGCGCTGTGCGCTCGCCCTTGCCTATGCAGAGGCATTCCTGTCACAGGCACTAGCGCTGATTTGCGCAGCACAAAGCACAGAGCTCACCTCCTACGATAAGCGCATGCTTGCACTGGAGTCCCGTACCTCACTCGCTGCGCATAGTAGGCCCCTCTTCAGCCGTCCGTCTCCCGTGCATGTTTCTCTCTGTGTGTGCGTGTGTGTGTGTGTGTGTGTGCTTCGTCTCGCACGCTACATGCTGATCTGCCGCTCCTGCTGCTCCTTCAAATCAGCCTCGATCTCCGCAGCCCTCGTCGCAAGCGCGCGCCGTCGCTCGTCCAGTGAGATCTTCTTGGTCACCATCAGCGACCACAGAAAGCCGTTGTAGCGGCGACACAAGTCCCCCACATCCCCCCACGGAGATGCCACGGAGTTCGTCAGGTGGGAGCAGATCAATCCGCTAAACCAGCGATGCTCCACCGTGGTGATGTGCAGGTGACCGTTTGTCTGGGTGCGCTCGAGCTGCAAAGTAAAGGAGGCTGGAAAGACAAAGAGCGGAACAGAGTAGCTCGTGAAGGGAACGGTAAGGTAGATGTCGGTGCGGGTTTTGCCGTGCAAGAAGACAACGTCGCCCTGTTTCTCGCGGCGAATCTCTTGCAAATACGGCTCTACGCGGATGGGCAACTCCTCGAGAAGGTAGACGCCATCGCGAAGTTCGCTAATACCATGCAGCATCGCCATCGAGTCCTGCAGGACCGCCTTCGGAGAGAGTTGAATCGTGGCAAACATTGGTGAATGCACCGCTAGAATGCTCAGCCACACGTCGAGGCACTCCCGCTCTTCTCTTGAGAGCACAGGGGAGTAGAAGGCGGATCTCCAGAAATCAAAGTAGTGCGTCCGCCTTCTCAGGGTGGGCGTACTATAGTCCCAGTGCTGCTCAAACGCGCGGTCGTGAAGAAAGGCTGAGCAGAGAAAAAGGGAGGAGGACATGGCGAGGTGCACGCCAATGATGGCACTGCAGACGCGGCCCACCGTAAAGTGAAGACGTGTACCCATGTTCGTGTGCGTGTGGATGTGTATGCTGGGTTGGAGGGACGGAGCGAGGAGGGGCAAAGGCTGTGTGTGACGATCTGCGAAGCAAGAGGAATGAATGAGCCGCCGCAGCAGTAGGAAGCAGGGGCGTAGCCTTCGCTCCCTCCCTCTCAGTAGAGTTGATCCTCTGCGAGTCGCTCTCCACTCCCGAGAAACACCGTCACACTCCCAAGCACCCAGCGTTCACGCGCGAGGTTGGGTCAACCGTTTGCTCAGCAAGTCTGTGTGTGTGCGTTCGTGAGCGTGAGCTGAGTATATAAGTGTCTTTCGTTCGGTTAGTGTACGCGCCGTGTGGCACTGTCATGCGTGCGCACGTTACGAGCGAGCGTTTGCCCGAGCGCGGAAGGAGCCAGTGAGAGAGAGGCAGCCAAGCCACGAGAGGAGGAACGCCGCGTGCCATAAGAAGAACCAACACACACACATACGAGTGCATCAGCCGATCGTAGACAACGGTTGGCCGCACACGTGTGGTAGAAAAAAATGTAGAGTGCAAAGTGCGGAAGAGAGAGAGCAGTTAAATGCGGGCGTTTACGGCAGAGCAGCACAAACGGAAAGAAAGAGCGAGAGAAAGAGTAAGCGAGGACGCAGCCGCACCTCCAGGTAACATCGGTGTGCCCTTTCATTTGTCTGTGTGCGAGAGAGGAAGGTGTGTGTCAAGGCAATGGGAGAGAGTAGTGCTCCGCGGGCAACAAGTGGGGCAAAGTGCGGAGGCGCCTACGCCCATCTGCAGAACGATACCCCCTCAACATGACAGAAACACAAAAAGAAAGGTGTTCCTCGATTCACGCAAGGTTGCACACCTCCGCTCGGTGCATCGAGGAAGTGCCCACTGGCCTTCAAAGGCAACGGCGCGCGCTGCGGTGCGTGTGCGTGTGTGTGTGTGTGTGTGTGTGTGTGTGTGGTATTTTTTGTGTGTCTTCCTTATCACGCATTAACCCTCAGCGAAGTCTTGGCAGAAAAGCGCATCGTCTTATGACGCGAAAAAAAGCAGTGAGGACAAAGTAGAGGGCGTCTCAGCATGGGAACAGACAACGGTGCAACTTCTCCCCCTCGCATGCAGTCACGCGCCCCGTCCCTCGCCTCCTCCCTTCGTACACACGCTGAAAGAGAGCGACCAGCGTCGCTTAAACGAGATATAACATGCGGGGTGCCTCCGACCCCATGGCCACGTGCGAGTGCGTCCAGGCATGCGCTTGCTGGATGCCGTTTTTTTTTTGTTTGGCGACACTGTCGGCGGGGGGAAGCAGAGGGGGCTCCTAGAATCGGCAGGAACGGGGCCGCGCTCCTGCTTCCATGCCGCCACATCTTCTGCTCACTTGCGGTGAGCAGCGCGCACCTTCTTTTTCTCGTTGACGTTGTACTTGTGATAGGACGAGTACGCACGTGGGTCGGCCAAGTTCTTCTTCTTCAGCTTCGGTGCTTCGCCAAAGGTGGCGAGGGCGCCGTCGTCATTCTGCATGACTTGATGCGCCTTCACCTTGCTACTTGTCGTGCCGCGGATCACGTGCGCCAGCTGATCCTCGCGGAGCACAAGGTTGCGGTTCGTGCCACGCATGCCGCCACGCGGCTTTGGCAGGTTGTAGATGGTGCCACGCGTGCTGATGCGCTTTCGAAAGTTAATGTAGAGCTTCTTCTCCCCTTGGTCATTCACCACGTAGTTAACGCGCCGCAGAGTGTCACCGGAGCCGCATTCAGGGCAGAACTGACGGGTTGTATCGCCGACGAGGGTGAAGCACGCTGTGCAGCGCATCATCCACAGGCGAAGCTCGCGAATGTGAATGCCGTTCGTGCCCACGATTGGGACGCCGAGGTGCATGAGCGTGTTTTGCATGGCGTAGTCAGAGGTCACACAGGCCATGCCAGCCTCAAAGGCACGCCCGGTGCGGCGAGTTCCGCTTTGCACATCTTGGATGTTCTCCGGCGTGATCCACTCCCCCTCGCCATCGTCCTCATCTGCATCACCTGCGCCGCCCTCGCCATCCGTCCCCTTCGCCTCATTGCTCCAGTCACCCCACCCCGGCATTGAACCCGACGAGGCACTCTGTGCCTGTGCTGGTTCCGACTTCTCCCTCTCGTCATCCGAGTCATCCTCGCCCATCTCCTCCGTCATCACCTGAACCTTGTCGGCGTTTCCCGGGTTCACTTGCGGAGGACGCGGCTCGATCGGCTCGCCGAGAAACCCACCAACCTTACAACAGTCGAGCGCGAGGGCGCAGAGGCGGATGTCGGTGCGGGACATAGCACCAAAGTCACCGGTGCGCTCCGCACAGGCAACCACGGCGGCGACTGCCTCCGGGGTGGGGTCAAGCACCGTCACTTTGTGCGGTAGCCGCTCCAACAGCTCCCGCGATGCACGATCCTTGATCTCGACAATCACCTGCGGCGTCGTCACCAGCGCATCGGCGGTGGAGACAAAGTTGTCCATGCCCTTGATGATGGCGTTGGCATCTAAGATGAGAAGACCTTTGGAGAACGACGGCAGCCTCACCTCTGCCGTCTCGTGCTGCGGGTTCTGCAGCTGCCTCTCCGCATCATTCTGCGATGGGTCGACGGCGAACACGGTGACTCGTGGCTTCGCCGTGAAGTTGGTCGCCTCCTCCGGCTTTATACTCTTCACGAGTGCTGCCCACGACATGAGGGCCTCTCTTGCAATGCAAGTGGTGTTGAAGAAAGAGTGATACGCGAAGCGACTTGGCGCGTGCGGATCCGGAAGAAAGAGGCTGCCGGCTGCACACACACACATACACGTAAACGCGAAAACGCGAACTCGGAAAACAAAATTGAATAGGACGCAAAGAGACTTGCTCTTCTTTCTTCGATTGCGAGCTGTGTGAGAGACGCCCACTGTGCCACTCAGCTTAGGAGAGAATTATTCGGCCGAGCGGAAAAGACGGGGTGGACAGCAGGACGAGAGACGGCATGCGGATGAAAACACAAAGATGATAGAGAAAGTGGAAGGTGGAAGAACAGGGTCAGGTCGAGTTAGCGGGCACAGGTCCGTCTCATGCACAAAAGCCGGCCCGAGATCAGCAGGCTATGGCCTACAGCACCACTACCGGCTGCGTGAGGGGAAGGCGGGCATGTGTCTTTTCCTCGAAACATACACACACGCACACGCGGGTGCCCCCTGTCTTCGCCCTACACAAGTCTGTCACTGGTGGCTTTTGGCCTTCCTTCGAAGTCGGCAGAGCTCTACTGCTGTCCATCCGAGCTCATATTTCTTCGAGGTTTTTTTCACTTTTTCTCCCTGCTGTGCGACCTTACGTGTGTTACCAAGGTGTGAGAATAGTGTCCTGCAAACAAAACCCTCTATCTCTCCATGGAGAGAGAGAAGGCAGCGCAGAGGAGCGGGTGGGTGGGTGGGATATCATCCTGTCAACCGACCGCATGTAGAGAAAATGAGCAAACGAAAACGGCAGCCGACAGGCGTGCCTGGTGTCTGATGGCATCTGTTGGCGCGTGAGGCGCCGATAAAAAAATCTTGTCGCCTGAAAACTCATTTCTCCACAAAAAAAGCCCCTACGGATGAATCGAACGCCGCACCACCAGTGTCACCGTTCCTCATGTGGTCCTTCTCCCGTTACGCTTTTTTCTCAACGTCGAACTCGCGGAGACTCAGCACCATGCGGTTTGTCTTCAAGCGACGCTCGAAAGTGAAGAGAAGCGCCAGATCCGTAGCGCTGCATGGCCGCAGCGTCTCCTGCACGAGCGAGGAATGCAGAACAAAAGGACCGTTCCGTACGAGAGAGATGAGGGCACCGCTGCGCTGGAGTCTGCGTGCCGCTCGATACGGCAGCAGAGGCGTTGTGACGAGCAGTCGCTCTTCCGTGAGCAGCGGTATCGAAGAGAACAACTGGTTTGCGACGGTGTCGCGTGACGGCGGCGGTGGTGGGCAGCATACGCACGAGCACGACACACCGACGTCAGTTGAGAGCTGAGGCTGCACTCTTGCTCGCAGCGTCGCCTCAACGGCCTTTGCGGCGTGCTGCACCACCTCGAGCGGTGTCCCGCGAGGAAAGCGCACGTCGTACACGCCAAAGTTGCCGAGGCTCTCGTTGTTCCAGTACCGTACCATGGAGACGTCGTTGCTTGCAATGCCAATGCCCTTCATGCCATCAAAGAACCCTATTGGCCGGAGCACGTTGAGCCCGAGCAGCGGGCTTGGGTCCGTGCCCATGATCGGGGCCATGCGGTGCACAAAACTACGGGGCTCGCTCTCCTCCGAGGAGACAGACACGCCAGGATGGAGATAGATAAAGGTGTAGGTGCGGTGCAGCGCGCGCTTTAGCGCCGGCACCCACGTGCCCTGGGCAGCGCGTGAGGTATCCCGTGCGTGCGGGCCTGTCGACGAGCTCGACTGCAGTGCTGGTAGAGAAGAGCAGACCTGGATGTCCAGCTGCTGAAACGTCTCCCAACTAAGCTGGCTCTCGAGGTCGGTGGCACTTGATACAACCACGTCATTCACCTTTAAACGGCCGCTCTTCGCCAGCGCCTGCGTCTCCGCAAACGGGATGCCGCAGCGATGGAAAAGCCAGTGATACAGAGAGGGGGCATGGGCAACGGTGTTGAGCTGTGCGTTGATGAAGCCACGTCGGTTACGCAGCAGCGCCGTCTCCGTCAGCTCCTTCTTGTGCAGTACACCGACGCGGAAGACGCGACCCTTTGTCTGCTTCGCCACGTATTGCTTCTTCGCGATCGGGTACTGACGCACACTCGCCAACCGCGTGAGCCCCCTGTTCAGTTTCTCAAGATTGAAACTCATCTCCCTTTATTGGCGAATTGGTGTGTTGTTCTTGTGTGGGTCTGTGTAGAGAGCGAGACGAGCGGTGTGAGAAAAAGAAAGAGGCGAGGAAGTCGATAGAACGCTAGGTGCGGGAGCGGTTGCGCTGTAGTGAGCCACCCCGCAACAGAACTTCTTGCCCGCCTTCACTGACTACCCATACACGCACACACAGAGACAGACAGACAGAAAGGAAGATGTATGGGAGTGGGACGCAGGTTGCGTCAACAAGCGCACCACTTTTCACTTGCACACGGAGAAAGCCTACACACTCCACACACATGCGTAAGGCACACGCATAACAGAACGGGAAAAGCAAGCGCCGTTTTTTTTGCGCACAAAGACGCACACATGCCAAGAATATGCGGAGCGTGCCGGCGTGGGGGAGGGGAGACAGCCCAGAAATCAGGCGAAATGAAACAAAAGGGTGTAGAGGGGAAGAGGGGAAGGGGAGAACAACAACAACGAAAACATGAAAAGATAAGAAGGAAGCGAGCGGAAGGAATGGTGGCAAGGGGAAGGGAGCACGTCGCTCGGCTGCATGCGGGAGCGGAGAACGCGGCGGAGCCTCCACCGAATACACTACATCATGGGCTGTCGGCGTGAGTTGATGAGTGCGAGAATGTGGCGACGTAGTCCTTTACTGCGCGCATGCCAGTGCAGCATCGCTCTTCTTGCGGCATAGCATCTACGAACACCCCCTGCAAGAACGAAACCAATGCTACCAGACAGATGCATTTCTTGGTGTTGTCATCCTTTGCCTTACATTTCATCATAGCCTCTCCAGGCTCACGCACACGCCTAAACCCAATCCGAACGAGTGGGGACAGCAAAAAAAAGCGTTTCGGCCCATTAGTTTAATTTTTTTTTTACGCGTCTGCTTATCCGAGTGAAACCCCGAGAAGCGAAAGGGAAAGACCTGCTCTGTATTCGGCACGAAGCCGTCGAGAAACAGAAACAGAAATGCATGTCCTCGCCACGCACACCGCCTATCCACCCCTCCCCCCCCCCTCACCCACACACAAAGACGCGCGTTTATGTGCAGGTGCGAGAGAACAAAAACGCCGCGGCGCCCACGCGCACCACCGGAATCACACCCCTTCTCATTCGCCGCCCTCCGTCTTGTACTTGCTTGCCTCCGCCTGCAGCTGCTTTGCGATGGAGGCCTGCTTCACCTTGTTGCGCTCGTCGTTCACGAAGCGCAGTGCCCGGCGCGGTAGCACCACCGTGTCAGCAAGGTGACGCTGCGTCTGCACAAGACGGTCCGCCACCAGCCCCTTCACATCACTGTCGATGCCATCGACAGACGCAGCCACCGCAATGGCAGATAGCACATCCATGCTTGATGGTGAGAAGCACTGCGTGCCCCCAGCCTCCCACAGTTGATCCACCACCTCACGCAGTGCGGCCGTGTCACCGGCTGTCAAAGACTTGAGGCTGATGACCGTCTCGATTTGGTTCGCTTGCTCTGCTATGTCCTTCTCCGCCTGCTGCTCCAGCAGTGTCGCGAATCGCTCGTCGGCAGCGGCCAGGAGGCCTTTTTCCTTGCACCACTCCAGCACCTTGCAAAACTTGGATAGGGGCTGCTGCGTGACGCTCGGCAGGCGCTGCTCCAGCACCGTCTCCAACGCATGAAAGGCCAAAGAGATGGCTGCCTGAAAGCCCTCGATCTCGTGGTCAGTAAGAGGGACGCGGCGTCGAGTGACGATGGGGGCTGCATGGTCCACTGCGGTAGCAGAAGTGCCTGATGAAGCGGCTTCGGCTGCTGTCTGTGGCAGTCCCTCCTCGTCGTCCCCGCCGCACACTTGCTCATTCCTCCGCACTGTCGCCTCTTCGGTCGGTTCCTCCACATGGTTATCCGAGGCGCCTGTTGCTGCAGCCCTTGGCGACGGTGCGAACGTCGGTTCGACAAGTCGACGCGCCTTCGACAACAGCTTGCTGATTAGCTGACACTTGGCTGCGTAGTCGAACTTTTCCGCGGAGGTCGAGGGGAACACGCTGCCCTTCTCAACATCATCCTGCGCGTCGGTGACCATGGCTGTCAGTTTCTTGGCGCATACCTGAATATCTGCGACAGATCTCGACATTTCGATCAGCCGCTGCAGGCGACCGACAGCGTCAAGGGAGGCTAGCTTCTTTAAAAGTTCGCGGGGTGAGAGAAGCGACGCCACCTCTGCGTCCAGCAGGGGTGCAACCGGTGCCGGTGGCTGCGGTGACGGTGCCACGCCCTCAGTCTCGCCCTCTGCAGGGATGGCGGCATCTGCCTCCGCTGCCCTTACGGGCAATGTGCGAACGCCCTCACCCCAGGCGGACTTGCGCACACCCTCTTGCTCGCAGCGGATCAGAAACTCATGCGCTGGCGGGATCATCGGATTTTTGCCAAGCGCGTACAAGGCAAAGAGACGCTCGAGAGTCGTAAAAACCTCGTTCTTGTACTGCGACATGAGCTCCTCGTAGACTGCCTTGGGCCGCTGGCTAATGGCTTGCAGGAAAGTGTTGACTGACTTGGCCTCACGGAACTTTTCGCTTGAGTGGTAATCGCGGATGTACTCGGCAATCGTTTCCGCGTCGCCCAGCACGGAGCGCAAGAGAGCAAAGTTCGAGTTGGGCTTCCTATCTTTCTTCTCGCGCTTCGCTTTCCGCTCCGCATCAAGCGGTGTGTGAGAGCCGTGCTTCCCCGAGAGAGATCGGTGGCGCATGAACTTCTTTGGCACAAAGCCGCGACCTTCACGCGGCCCGTTTCCTCGGCCTCGTCCGCCAGTATCGCCGCGACCACGAGCATCGCCCCAATCTCTGCCACGCCCTCGGAAGGCGTCATGACCGCCGTGCGAAAACCCGCGACCGCGACCGCGGCGGTCATTGGTGCCGCGATCACCTCGAAACATGCCGCGCCCGCCACGGCTGGCTCCTCTAGACGAGGGAGCATTTCCTGCTGGGGCGCCGGCAGATGGCACGGGGGCCTCCATGAGGTTCTTTCTTGGCAGCAGACGTGGCAGTCGGGAAGCACAGGGATGGTTCCCACCGTTCGCGACAAGAGCGCGACGATGATGCAAGTCCGCGGTGTAAGCACAGCTAATCGGGAAGCACGTGACCGCGCAAGTCAGGCAGCCAACCCGTGCAAATGCGCGTAGGAACGGAGACTAAGAGGGAGAAAAATGAGGGGTTAGCGCATCCCTAGAAACGCGCAGAAGTTGCCCATACAAATCCACGTAAGTTGCTCGTGTTGTCGTCTGCGAGGTTCCGGCCCGAAACGGGGGGGGGGACAAGAGCGGTGGACAGCTCTCCCTACAAACCCCGTGAAAACCCACACAGTGCTTACGCGGTGCTCTAATGGCGCTTCGTCTTCCTACTCGAAGGCGCCACACACACGCACACATGTTCGAAACTGCGTGCCGACAGTTGTGCGTTGCGCGACACAAACACGCTCACTGGTGACTCGGTCTGGTTGTTTCATGTGATGTTTAGCGTCTCTGTTTTTCTTTTGGCATTCCTGGCAGGCGTAATTCGCTGATACCCGCCGCCCCTTAGACTCGCGGAGTGTCGAGATGGCGCAGCTCCTCAGCACACAGGAGCCACGCTGCTGCGCGGTCACCGAGAGAGGGATCCTGAGCTACGAAACGCAAAAACAGGCACCGGTAGAAAGACAGTCTCTTCCCAACACCGACACGAAGAAAAAACAGGCACACATCACACACCACCGACGTATGAGCAGTACATACTCGAAAAGACAAGATGGAAAGGGCATACACGCATATACATATGCATGTACCCCGGTATCAGAAGACCACGGGCCCTCATTCCGTCGTCGAGGACGCGAAGAGAGTGAGTACAGGAAGTCTCCATGAGGTAGCTGTTCGTATATTCATTTTGTTTGTTCAAGAAAGCACAACCGGAGCAAAATGACGAGAAACAACAGAAGCACCCACACACGCACAGACGCACCGTTACACACACATCGTACCTCAACAAGAAGCAAAGCATCCAAAAAGAAAAAAAAACAAAGGAAGAAGGTCAGAGTGCCCAGCAGGAGATTCAGCGCGGATCTACGCGTCTGTCAGAGGCCCTTCTCGGTCCGTGTGTAAGCTCGTGCACCGCATGCATCTGCCACACACACGCACGCACAGAGAAACAACCCCACCAGTCACCGCTGCGCCTCAAAGACAAGGGAGGCCCCAAGCCTTGGATATGGTGGAAAGAGAAAGCTTCTGCCGCCACACAAAGAAGTAGGATGTCACCATTGAGGACCTACACTTCCAGTTGGCGAGGAAGCAAGCGCCAAGCGCAAACGATGCACATTTGCAACGCAGCAGTCGATCTTTCGCCCACCTCTCAACCGCTATACTGTAGAAAGACGAAGAAGTTGAGGGAGGGCCATGCATTTTGGTGTTCGGCATCTGCCGACGCGGGAAACGAGCAGCACGCCGATACAGACGTCTTTGTCCTGGTACATTTTGTACGTTTGCGTGTGTGCGTATCCACCTTCCATTCCTCATCTATTTTGGTTCAAGCGCCCGCCTATTCCGCCTTTCCTTTTGAGCTAGAGCTTGAGGATTCGGCGGGCACCCGCTGATCCAAAGCCTTCGACCCTGTGACGGCGCCCTCTTCTTCTTCGTGGTGAGGTCGGGCCTCGGCTTTGCGTGACACATCCCCTGCCCCTGCGGAGGCGGCACCGGTCTCCTCTTCGCCCGTGCCGTTGGTGATGAGGGGAATGCCTGGCTTGCGAACGCGGAAACCGTACACCTTCGGCACGTAATGCTGGTTCGGCGGCGGAATCGACACACCGCGCTCGCGCAGCTGCATGAGCAACAGGTGAGGAAAGGTGGTGCCCCAGAAGGCACCGTCGAGGCTACGGTGGCGGACGGAGCGAGGGTGGTAGATATCCTCGCAGCGTGGACAAAAGAGCTTCACGGAGCTCTCACGCACCACGTCGCTCTGGCCCACCGGGAGCAGCGCATGGCCCTCGCAGAAGACGCGGGGACAGCTACCAAACTCGCCCTGTATATATTTTTCCTCCATCAGCTTGAGGCCACGGCCGGTGGTGATGAAGCGGGCGTGAATAAGACCATAGAGGATCTCCGCGGAGCTCTCGACGAGACGCTTCTGCTGCTCGGTAAGGCCGTCGCTCTCCATCGACTCCACGTCGAGGATGAGTTCTAATGCATAATGGTAAAATGGCACTATTGGAGCCAGCCCAGTTAGGTTGAAATCATCTGTGATGAATTCGCGGTCGACCATGCAGAAGAACTCATTTCCCTTCAAGTCGCAGAACCACGTAATCCAGCTCACAAGCTCCTCATCCTCGTACTCGTACTCCATGTTCTCTGGAGAGTACGCCTCATCCATTTTGATGTTCCTCCAAGGGCTTCCGTGCCTGCGTGCTTATATGCTTTAAGCTTCGGCTTTCCGTGCTGGAGTTCTCCTGGCAGTCTGAAATGATCGATACGCGGCGGTCTTGTGAGGTCGACGGATGGCGGCAGCAAATCACGTCGGCGCAGCCAAGGCAAACACGTTCGCACTCGCCAAACAATACGTGAGCGAGACTAGAGCGCGACGAGCCAGCCAATGCGGCAACTCAAAGAGCCAAGAACGAGCTCCCTATTGTGAGGTATTATAGTACTGCGCGCCCGCGTCGGATGGCAGCGCGCAAAGAAAGTGCAATCAAGGGTAGAGTAAACACACAAAGAAAAAATAAGGACCGGAGATATGTAGTTGAGCAACAGTCAGTAGAAACGAAGGTGGCACGCGGAGCAGCAGCATGGTTGCAGGCGCGGCGATGCATCCGCTGTCGCTTGAGAGAGCAACATCGGCATGATACGAACGCACATGCAAGGCGCAGGCTTTGTTGGGACTTCGGTTCCCGTTCACGTTGATCGCCCCCACTGCTGGACGCGCCCACACACTTGAAGGCGTTTGTGCTCTCCGGCGCCGTAGAGGCAAACACTCGTCTGGCACTACTCACACGACAAGAAAAGGACAGTCGAACAAAAGAGTTTTCTTCCCTCTGTGTCGCTCTCTCCGGCTCCTCCAGCAAGGAACCGGGCCCGGCATGAGCCGTACGCCACCACGCCTCAACCCTGTGCGTGGGTGGAGGCCGTTGGAGGGCAGAGTGATCCAGCAAGGAAACAGGAGAGCAGAAGATGCTCTCACCCTCATTGATACGCCAGAAGAACACACACACACACACAAGCACAAGCACATAGATGCGCGTCGTGGCTGCACCACAACTGTGCGCATGCGCCTTCAGAGTGCTGGGAGGCACTAAGTGAACGCGTCCGCACGGGAGGAGGGCAAAAGCGAGAGAGAGACATGCAGACTCAACAGAGAGGCATCACCCTAAGCGTGATGCGTACCGTCATTGCCCTGCCCCTCCCCCCTTCCTCCCTCCACATCCCCGCATTCTATTTTGTTGCAAAGGTGTTTTTCTCCGTTTCACAGCAACTCGCATGTTTAACGCCTTAGGCTCACACGAACACAAGAGAGAGAACCGCATATCGCGTACAACCAAAGAAGCAGCCCGTCACCGTTTCCTTTGTGTGCGCCCTGTCGACCTTTCACTGGATAATATTTTTTTCCTACAACAAGATCCTCTATTCAAGATAAATACACACCATGAAGAAACAAAACAACGGTGCCCTCTCACCTCTCCCCAGTTCCTTCTTTGCCTGACCAAGTGTGTCGCCGTGTGTATGTGTGTGGTGTCGAAACGCCTGCATGCGTGGCACACTGCCGCCCTTTGCCTCCCCTCTTGCAGCCACACGTCCAATGCATGACGCACGCGTCGACAGTGGGAGAAAGGGAGAGAGGAGACACTGCAGACACGGAAAAGAGGGAGCAGGCGGAGAAGAGGGGGAAGGGTAGAATAAAAAAAAGAAGAACAACGCACCTGCGTACACAGAGAGAGACATGACACACACAGACACAAGCACACGCTCGGCGACCCATGCATCTTCATCAAAGCACAAACTCAAAGACACATACACATACGCACGCGCGCGCACACACACCACCTGGACCAACACGTCGCATCCCTTGACACAGATAAGCCGTGCATGTGACATGCAGTAGCATCTCTTGAGAGGCGCACAGAGACAAGAAAACGAGCTCGATACAAAGGCACACACGCACACACACACACAGAAAGATGCTTGAAAGGGCAGGGAGGTCAAAGTGCACGCTAGCACGTTCGCTAAAACACGCACATGTACGACGGAGAACGAGGAAACATCCCCCGCCCCCTCAAGAGTACAAAAAGGAAAAATAATAATAACTAAATAAATAATAGTAAGAGAGCACCGGCGAGCTGCAGGAAGCGGTCCTCGTGCTTGTTCTTTCCAGTCGTCCCCCTCCCCTTCCTCTCTCCCCTCTCACCCTAAGTTTCACGAGTACAGACAGAAGGGCAAAGGGGAAAAGAGGAACGCAAGATATATATATATAGATATGTGTACCAACGTCAGCACATGGGCGTGCGCAAAACAACAACAAAAGTCAAACAGAGAGAGAGAGGGGGAGACAGACACCGGGTGCTCAGCGCGCTACACGACAGTTGCAGCTCTCCTTGCCATCCGAAGAGTCCCTTCCTTTCCTACCTGCTCATCCACCCAACACGACTAGTAAACAACAAAAAAAAAACACTTCACAATCACTTGAAGAACAGAGTCGCTACACGAGGCGAAGGAATCATACGCTACGCACCTTTTCTCTTCCCTCAGTCTGCGCTAAAGGCCGCTCATCCACGGCAAAGATTCCCTCATCCCCTCTCTCCCCCGAGTTGCGCTACAAATGTCGCCTCCACAATGGCCTAAGTGTGTCTGCAGATGCCTTCTTTGCATCGCTGCCGTGTAAAGAATACCCCACACCACGGCATACGTTAGCTTCAACTCATCCTTCTTGCACCGAGCACTGGCTCATATTTTGTTGTCGCTGCTATTTTCTCACTACGGGTACGGAGGAAAGGGAGGGGGTGTACAGTTAGATGCTCAGCTCCATGACTTGTTTTCCAGCTGTGAGACTGCCTCGGACAGACACCGACATACACATACACATACACACACAAACGCATACAGGTACACAAACACGCGACTCCACTCCGACAGAAGAAGACGGGCAACTGCGGTAATCAGAGAAAACGAGAGAAAATCGACGATCATGAGTCAAGGGCACGGCGATATAACCCCTCACACACACAAAGACGAGAAGCGACGTCTAAAGTGGCGGGCGGGGGGAGGGGACGCAACGCGCTTTAGTTAAGATAAAGGAAGCCAGGTATGGTTACTCAGCGTTGGGAGAGCTCGGCGCACTCGTCGCACTCGGCGCACTCGGGGCGCTAGCGGCACCGAGGCGGGCGGCCTGCTCGCTTTGCCAGCCGGCGAGACCCCTGCCGTACTGGATTCTGCTGAGCTTCCCCAGGTTAGCTGTCATGAAGGTGTAGTACTTCGCCTCCAACTCCTTGGCTTCCGCCACCACTTCCGACTCGGCAGCCACCTTGCCTGTGGCGTAGTCTGTCAGTTGTCCGCACAGGTGGCGCACCACGTAGTTGCCGGAGGGGCTGATGGCGAGGTTCATGAACGACTCGTCGGCCTTCTCCATCAACGCTCGTGCGACCTCCAGCGTGAACCGCCCGCCATCCTTCGTCTGTCGAGCCACCGTGAGCGCCTCCTGCACGCAGTGAGAGAGGTACTTCTCCTTCGACGACTCGAAAATGGTGTTGACGATGCCGTCAAGCAGCTTGCGCAGATACGCCTCGATGGGGGTGTCGGGCACAGCGCGACTGGCAAGACTTGTCAGAAGGTTTCGGTAGACGTTTCCCCCTGTGAAGCTGGCATCGTTGGTCGACCATGCGCCTGCCATAGTGGACAGGATCGTCTCGCACTGCTGCACAAACGCATCGTGCTCCTTCTTCTTGCGGCTAGCGGGGCTCTTGAGCGCGGAAAGGATGGCGTCGGCGAAAATAGGGGTCATGTAGCGGAGAACAAGGGAGCCGATCAGGTGGTGGCCAACGTAGCGCAGGCGAGACTCGACCGTTGCGGGCTTCTCTGCCGCAGCAGCGTCGGCGTCGAGCTGCGCCTGCGTGGTGAAACGCGTGCGCTTGCGGCGCAGCACGGGCTGCTCGCCGGTGCACCACGACTCGGCAACGGCGTAGTATAGGCGCCAGTCCATCGGCGCTGCCGAGGCCTTGTACTCTGCGAGGCTGCTGGGGGCCGGCTTCGCCGCCTGCGTCTCCGGCGACGCTTCCTTCTCCCCCTCCGGCGTCTCCTCCGTTTTTGCCTTCTGCGCGCCGTCGTCGGCATTTGCGTCACTCTCCTCCGCCTCGCGGCCGCGCTTCAGGCCAGGCTTCCTGTTGGTCTCCTCCGCGGCCCGCTCAGTCACGCTGATCTTAGCGTGCTGGGGATCCATGGCCTGCAGCAGGGCCAGAATGGTGTTGCCGCAGCTGGCGGAGCTGGTCAGCTGCACGCCGTAGCGGGCGATTGCGTCGCACAATGCCTTCACCTCCTGTGCCTTCGCCTTCGCCGGCTTGACGGCCTCCGCACCGACCGGGACAACGCCAAAAAACTGGAACACTAGGTCTGACAGAAGCGGGTAGTGCAACAGCGGATCGATGAGGCGCAGCGAGGCGCTCCACTCGATGCGGTTAAGCGGGTTGGCTTCCGGGTTCGGCGGCGGCGGCGCGATCTTCTCAAAGAAGACCTGTCGCTTTCTGCTAACGGCGAGGGCAGCGCGCAGGATGCGGATACCCTGCGGCGATGACATGAGCGTGCGCTTCACCATCTTCTTGGGGGCAGCGGCGCCCTCGGCGGGCTTTTCACCGGCAGCCGTCTTTTGCTCATTGCCCTCCTCGCCCTCCTCGCCATCATTGTGGCCCACATCAGCGTCCGCGCCCTCCTCGTGGGCCTCGCCTTGCTGTACGCCATCTTCCTCACCATCCGAGAAGTGCATGAGATGGCTGAAAAGCCTCGTGGACTCGTCCGAGTCGGCCGCCATCTCAGTCATCAACGCTTCGTACGTCGCGATGTCCTTAGTGATGGCCTCCAGCAGTTCATCACGGGTCTTCTCATGCACGTTTACTGGCTGCCCACCCTCCGCCGGCGTCGTCTGCGGCTTGTCAAAGGGCGTCAGGAGCATCATGAGGGAGCGGAAGGTGCTGAACACGGGGCCCTGGATAGCGGCGCCGTTGGCCAGGTCGATGAGGCGCTCAGCATGGCCGACAATCACGCATGGAACCCCCACGAACGACTCAGCTGTCTTTTCCGAAAGGAGAGTGTCCTCAGGACCGCGCGGGATAGACAGGCAGGCGGCGGCGTACTTTTTCTGGATTACGACAAGTACCCGAATCGTGCTACCGCGGCCACGCGAACGCATCGCAGAGAGTACCTCCGGCGTGACGATCGTCTCCGTCGCCCCCTTGCGGCCAACCTCCTCCAGCTGCGCGTAGCTGTCGAGGTGGACGACCGCGTACGACTCGAACATACGCCCACCACGGCCACGACCTGCGCCGCGACCGCCGCGCTGCAACCCGACCGCCCCACCACGCCCGCCGCGCGCGTACTGCTGGTTTAAGGGCTGCTGCTGCTGCTGCTGCTGCTGCAGCTGTGGTTGTGGTTGTGTTTGTGGTTGCTGTAGTTGCTGTGGTTGCTGTTGGACGCCGTACGCACCGCCCTGGAAGCCGCCGCGCGCTGCCGGCGCGTAGTTGGGATTCTGGTTGTAGCCCTGGTTGTAGTAGCCCTGCGGCTGCTGAACCGGGTAGTAGCCCTGCCCGTAGCCCTGCCCGTAGCCCTGCCCATAGCCACCGCGGCCCATCGGAGCCGCAGCACCGGGGTATCCCTGCTGGATACCGGCGCCACCGTAGGCGCCACCGCCTTGATAGTAACCACCGCGAGAAGCATAGCCCTGCTGCAGCTGTGCCTGCTGCTGAGGCGGCGTCGGCTGGTACCCGCCGCGCGCAGCGTATGGCTGGTTGTAGGCCTGGCTGTAACCTCCATACTGCTGCGCAGCCACCTGCTGGGGCTGCTGGGAAGCCATCTGCTGGGGCTGCTGGGAAGCCATCTGCTGGGGCTGCTGGGAAGCCATCTGCTGCGGCTGCGGCGGCTGCTGGGCCTGCGGGGGATAGTAGCCGGCGCCAACGCCGCGGGCCGCTTGCTGCGGGTATCCTTGCATACCATCTTGAGGCGGGTAGCCGCGCTGGTATCCGGCGTACGGATTTCCGTTGTTCGGGGCACCTCCCTGCATTTTCTTTTCGTATCAGGAAACGCGCGTGCTGGGACCAACAAAACGACGGGGAACAAAGGCAACGGCGAACGGAGGGACAGACAAAGAACGAAGATCAAATAAACGAAATGTACGGATTTCTCTACCGTGATCTGCGGTGCACAACGCGACATGCAAACATACACCACGACAGTAACGTGTGAGTGCGCAGGTGTGTAAGGGGTTGACGCGCATGCACGTGCGCGGGTGGCAGACAGCAACGGATATGAAGTGCGCATACCCGAATGAGTCGCCGTGAGCCACGTCGAGAGAGAGAGAGACAGAGACAGAGACACAGAGGAGCACGCACACGTAGCGCGTAAAACAGCAACAACAGCGGCCAACAAAAGGGAAACGACAGAAAGAGAACGAGAGAGATGACGTGACGCACCCACTGAAGGCAGCACGGAGAGGATTGCCAGAGAAGGCGCCACCCCACCCCCCAGCGTGAGCAAAGTGCGCTCTGGCAAACATCTGGTGAACAGCTATGACACCTCACAAAAAACATCCATGGTGAGTCTAGCAAGATACGCAGGGACCTCAGTGCAAACGGCAACCGGCGGTTTGCATTATGACTGGAGGCGTGCACTGATGCGAGATGATCCACGGCTGATGCTCACTGCCGTTCAGTCCCTGCAGCATGTGCGTACCTTGCAAAGTCGCACGTTGAAGAGATCGATGATGCGGACTTGAGAAACGGAAAAAAGTGCGAAAGGGCGAAAGTGCGGGTGGTGGCGACGAAATGCCCGCCAACCCACCTCGCCGGCACATCACCGTCTGGTGTACATACGGCGTCTGTGTATACAAATCACATAGATGCCAAAAGCAAGGACAAACATGTATAAAGGACAGCTAATCACTTCGACACACCTGCACGGACAGAGGCGCATGAAAAGCGCAGGATTGGAGTATGAGGAGGAGGGCAGTGCAAAGTGAGGTTGCGTGTGCGTGGGGGCGAGGGCAAAACCTGAGTTCAACCGGGTCTCAGCACCTACTTGCTGAATTGGTGGGCCGACATTCGCCTGCTCTCTAACGCGCAGAAGTGCCGCCATCAACGAGCGCAACAAAGTGGAATGAAAGCTATGGAAGCAAGACGTGGCTGGGAAGCACCTCCTCTCTAACCGCCGCTTACCAGTGAGTTCTGCGATACGAAGAGCTGCCCATGCCATCGTTCAGCTCCGCAGAACTTAAGCGTGACTCAGCCAGCACGGTGTCGCAAACCTGGGTCTGCAGCAGGTTCTCTGAGGTGCATCCCTTCTGAAAGCGGCATGGCGCCGTAGGGCCGCCAATCGTCCTGGACGGCGGGTCGTACGGCGTCACCACCTCGGCTGCGCCAACGGATGCCCTCATCCGAGCGAGGAACTCTTCGCTCCACTTCATGCGGTACGTTCTGTCTTGGAACTCCAAGAAGCCTACGCCAATGTCGATCGTGAGCGTCGAGGCAGCGTTGCGCTGCAGGTACTTGCCAATCTCGCGCACTGAGTCCTTCACCGCCGCCTCGACAACGAAGCGGTCTGTGCCGACGATGGAGGCGATGGTGATGTAGCTGACCGTGTTGGGAACGGTTGCGTGGTAGTGTGCATCCTGCATCTCCAGCACGTTTTTAAGGTGAAATTTCGATGTAAAGTCCGGCAGCAGCACAAGCTGCGGCTTCAGCTCGATGGCAATTGATTTATCAAAGAGCATGACTCGCTGCACCTTGATGCTGGCGTGCAGGAAGTCCAGGACAATCCCCGATCGCTTCTTGATGAGCATTTCCTCCAACTGCTCACCTAAAACACGCCAGATAACGTTCAGCTGGTGCGCTGTGCCCTGCCGCTTCGTCTGCAGCATGTAAACGCCATCCACGTGAGTTACAATCTCTGCTATTTCGCCGTAGCAGCCGCGACAAACACGGCCAGAGCATGATGATGAGTGCTCCATTTGCACACAGCAGAGACGAGGTGCACGGAAAGGAGATGAAGGAGAGCCGTGGGTGCGCTTCTACCGCCACAAGCAAGGATCATGCGCTCAGTGCGAGGGCAACGCAGGAGACGCGCAGACACCACGAGCGCTCTATCTTGAGGCAAGGGGTGTGTCTAGAAGTTCTATCAGTCACCGAGGCTATGAGTGCTATTTCAGCGCGGAGACACGAGCTCACAGGCGCCGTGCCAGCGGGGAGAGACGTGCGAGATGTACACGTAAAAAGAAAACGTAAGGTGGAGTAGCAAAACAAGTAAAAAGAAAGCGAAGGTGATGAGACTGGTACCTTCATTGCCACAATCGGAGACGTGACAGACTGCACTGACGCTCCCTACAAGAGAGGAGTCGAACAAATCATGCTTGCTGCGTCTCTTCGTGTGCATGAAGAGGTTTCCATCACAGCTGCAGCGCCCCCCCCCTCCCCCACCACGTTTTCGTCATGGGAGTGAACTGCAGCCACGGCCAAAGTCGATTGGCATTCTTCGTCGGCTAACGATAATAATACACCCTTGCAACATGCGAGGGGGGGGGGCTGACTGCTAAGCTGCCAGTTCACCCGCGTCAGGAAGCGCCACTTCACGGGACTTCTTGGTTGGTTTTCGTGTGTTTGAAGTTGTGGAAAGTGATAAAAGCAAAGGCGCTTTTTGAGGGTGTGAGGACCACCGAAAGGGCGCTGCTGTGGGCATACCGTTGTCAGAAAGTCGATTCCCTCGTCGAACGTCAGACACCCAGCACACGCATGTGAACCGTCTAGGCGGCATCACTCACCCCTTCAAGCCCCGAAAAAAAAAAAAGAAATGACTAGACCAGTTTGTTAAAGAGCACCTTGCCGTGTGCGTAGAGCACAGCCTGACCTCACTAGGGACGCTGCACGCGCGAACAAAGGAATGTCGTAAAGAATGCAAGGACGAACACGGGCAGAGTGGCGCGGCAGAGCTGCACAAGGTCACCAGCCTGCCATTTCCCCACCGCTCCTCTCGTCCACTCCGTCTCCACAACGCCTTACGCCTCCCACGCGTTGTCGTCGTTGCGCTCCACCCAGCCGAAGCCCTCCTCCGCCTCCGCGGCGGGCACCGCAGCGGCCGCAGCGGCCTTCTCCTCCGCAGCCTCGTTGGGGTCGCGGTAGAAGAACAGGTCCACCTTCTCCTCCCACGGCACAGAGCGCACAATAGTGCCGCGCAGGCGCAGCACCTCGCGCGCAAGCAGCCAGTACATCATGCCGATCGACTTGATGCCGCGGTTGTTGCACGGGATCGCAATGTCCACGTACTCCAGCGGCGCGTCCGTGTCGCACAGCGCAATCACAGGGATGTTCACCAGCGACGCCTCGCGGATGGCCTGGTGGTCCGTGCGCGGGTCCGTCACCACAAGCACGCGCGGCTGCACGAACTTCTTCTGGATCTGGTTCGTGAACGTACCAGGGATGAAGCGGCCGCCGTGGAAGCTCGTGCCCACGTGCTGCGAGAACTTGTAGATGGCGCGTGTGCCGTACAGGCGCGACGAGCACACGCACACGTCCTTCGGGTTCTCCACAGCCGCGATCACGCGAGCAGCGAGGATCAGCTTCTCCCACATCATGTGCACGTCGATGATGTGGCTGCCCTCCGCCGTGCGGCCGTAGATGTACTTCTTCATCGCACTGCTCTGGTTGCGCGTGCCAATGTGGCACCGCATCGCCAGCAGCTTCTGCGCGTCGCTCTCCTTCATCCGGAGAACCTTCGAGCCAGACTCCACAGCGGTCATCGTGACGGGTCGCGAAGAGGAGGTGGGGTAGGAGGGAGTAGGAAAGGCGTGAGGTAGCAAGACTGCACCGTGGAGAAAATTACGTGTGGGTATGGGTGCATGAGCATGTGCAGTGACAGTGCGAGTCGGTGTGATATGAGCGGAGGAGAAGGGGATAGCATCGTAAAGGAAAGAAAAGGGAAGGTGATGCAGGGAAAAATGTCGCTGTCACAGAGTCGAGCTGATTAGATGGAGAGAGACCCATCGTCACCACTGTGGCAAGCAGCAAATTGGATAGCGCCAGGACAAGCTGGTTGACGTGTGAAACGGCCTCGTGCGACGTTCCGTGCACTCCTGTATCCTAACTGACCCGTCCTTCCGCGACTCGAGCACAGACACAGGGGCTGCATACGCCCCGACGAAACCCGGCACAAACAGGGGCTTTTGGCCGCAGGGGTCAAGTGTTCTTCGGTCCGGAAGACGTAGAAGGAATGTTCGAGAGCATGGGTGCGTTGAAAGGGACACGAAGGATACGCAACAGGAGATGATCATCTTCCTTTTTTTCGCGTGCTTCTTCACGCCGAGACGGCAGAAAAGAACGAGTGGGAGAAAGACGCGGAATACGGATAAGAGCATTGAGTGGCTTTGTCCTTGTGCGTGTATGTGTTGGGTGTACATCCTTACCGACCGACGCCTGCCACAAATCGCACAACAAGAGAAATCAGCTCCTGTGAGCGTAGGTCTGTCTAGAAGCACTCACGTTTTTTTTCTTCGGCTGCTGATACTTCGCGTTGTCGAATTTCGGCGTCATCCGCTCGATCAGTGCGTTCTTATCCTCTCCGAGGCTGTCGACTACCTCATAGAAATGGCGTTCTTGATGCTGCAACAGCTGCTGAGTGGACGAAATCACCGTGTCCGTCCTATCGACCATATCTGACAGTAGCTGGTTCTCCCTTCCATCGAATTCGTTAGGTGGAGAGGAGCCTACGCTTACTACTGATGGCGGCTTTGCCGCACCAACACCCAAGGTGTCCTACTCTTTCGACAGAGCCGTTTGCGTCCTGGCACCGCTTTCCAGTAGCTGAACGCTTCAGGAGCATGGCTGAGTGACGCAGTCAGTCGCAGGAAAAGTGCCTTGAATGCTTCCACGGTGCCGCCCAGAGCGCTGTTCTTCGCCACAACGTGTTGGTGTGGAGCCCAGCTGAGCGTCGGGGCAGCAACAGTCATCACGACACCGCCGCCGCCGAAGCCTGTCGACGGAGATGCAACGATTGCCGGCTCATGCGCAGAAAACCCATGAGCGGACATGTAGGGGGGATTCGAAGCACTGCTACTAGAATCGCTGAAGAGAGGAAGACGATGGGAAGCACTAGCAAAGAGACTCGCTACCGGTGTCGGTGACGTGCACAACGGCGGCGATGGCTGTACAGGGGCTGTGCTACCTGTCTGTGTGGTAGTCGCAGTTGCGCGCGCACCATCGTTGGAGCCTCTCTTCAGCGCCGGCACCTGGGACACCGGAATCACTACGAGGCATAAGGTGAGCAAGAAGGTGAAAAACGGGGTGTGCGCCTCGCAGTCGATGGAGCGGGTGGGCGTGAGCATGTGTGCACGTCGTTTGGTGTCATTTGTTTATTTTACAATCAGCCACTCGACCGAAATTCGCTGTCATCACCCCCAGGCGGCACAACCACGCGGCGCGTGTGGTGAGGACAGCACTGAACCGATCAAAGGAGACGTGTGTTCATCATGCATATGCGGAAACACTTGTGGAGAGCAGAGGGAAGCGGCCCAAGAAGAAAGAAGAGAGAAGAAAAGGTCAGGCCTCCAAGAGACATGAACGCGCAGTGAGCAGAAAACCACGCAGCGGGGCATGTCGACGAAAGGATCTGCCAATACTGTCAGAGAAGCGGACTAGAGCAGCCTCAATCTGTTGCCGCACCGCTACTCCCAGCAATGTGAAGAGTGAGCGATTTTTTTTCCTTCTTGCAAGGAGAAGGGCAGATGCGCGTTGCACCTTCGCCGATGATCGCGCACGTTTTTCCCCCGTTTGCTGGATGCACCTTGACCCACGGAGACTCGCTTACCTCGCCTAGACGACCAGTAACCATACCCCGTGCAGTTCACCTTTCTGGGTCACTCGCGGCTTCTCTCAGCTAATCATGGGAGGTTTCACTTTCTCTTGCTGCTTTCACCTTTGCCTTTGACCGTTCTCACATGGCTCTGCAGACAAACACGCAGACACAAAAGGTTGAGCACTGACGAGCAAGGCAGCACACACGGCGGCAGTCGCGTGTCCGCTCATGATTCGGCTTGTACCTGGTGTCTGCTTTCCCGCGTGTGATCTTCACCTGATGCGTTGTGCTTTTCGCGGGTAGAGGAAGGGAGTGGGACCGAGAGTTCGCGCGTGCGGTGGCAGGACACACACACACACTAACAGCATCAAAGAAGAGCAATAGGCGTGCGGGGTGAGTGAGGAAAAGGAAAGTACGCGAAGGGAGGGCACATACGACAGCCAGTCAAGAAATCACGGAAGCAAGCAAACAACAGCATGCGTTTCGGATGCTTAATGGCGCCGCAAAGGAGGGGGTTAAAGACCGAATTGTGAGCTGTAGTTAACGCACCCTACCGGTGCTCACGCTTCTCCATGCGTCAGCTCCCTGACCACTGCGCACTGGTCTATTGAACACGCTGATCAGATCCAGTCTACTCACTCTACCCTGATCGCACCTCGCGTCGTGATCCGTTAGCATGGTCCTTGATGAAAACTCGACGGTGGCGTTCCAATTTTGACCTTAATCACTGGCGTCCATGTTGGTGAGCTTCAGACCGAAGCGCGGCGCGGCAGCACCCTCCCCGGAGGCGAGCGGAGCGGTCATCGTCAGCGTGAGCTTCCAGATGTCGTTCATGTTTCGGATAGCTGTCATGGTGTATGTGCCGTCTGACACATTTGTGTTGAACATGAGGCGAGCACCGCACGGCGAGCGGGCTTGCACGCCGGCGATAAAGCATCTGCGCTCTGCCATGATGGCAGCATCCATGCAAGTGTGAAGAGGGATGCGAAGGTGCACCGATACGCCGTTCCACAGACTGTACTGACCAAGCAGATCACCTTTGCCGATGTGTGGGCACGCGTAGCGAACAATGATGGCCGTGAAGTCGCGCACCCCGCTTCGCTTGGGATCGTACTGCAGCGACGCGCCAGCGTAAACCTGATGGGACACACACGTCGTCACGTTTGCATCCGTCACAAAACCGTCGAGCGGCGACGACTTGCAGCTGGCGTTGAACACGGAATGCTTGGCTGTCACCTTCACAGAGGCGGCGGCAGCGTCCACCTCAACGTCGCTCAACGTGTTGTTGATTTTGGTGTGATAGATGATAGTAGGGAGGTACTCCCGCCAAGACGTGAAAGCGGCGGACACCTTCGACTTGAGCGTCGTGTGGTAGCTCGGGCATTCGTAGGAGAGGTGAGCGCCGATGGCCTTGGAGCTGGCGAAGGGGAACGCGTTGAAACCCTTAGACGCATCGTTCTCATTCGCGTCCAGCTGCCATCCACACACATCGCTACCCTTCGTCAAGTAGTCCTTCACCACGTTGGCGAGGTTTTTGTAGCTCGGCGGAGCCGACATGATTAATGTTCGTTTGTGTTCGTGGGTGTGGGTGGCCGGACGAGCGAAAGCAGAGCAAGAAAGCGTAACGATCCACGCGCTGCGCAGCTGCAATGAGGGCACACGTGCGTTAAGCAATGAATAGAAAAATGATGAGGGACGATGCGCAGCAGCGCGGTGGGGGGAGAGAGGTCAGCTGGCCGATGCAGACCGGAGAGCGAAAACCGGTCGTGCAGCGAACGAGAACAGGACAGAGAAGACGGGTGAGGAGCTGTGACCGCGAAAGTGATGTATGCAGATGCGCGTACGCGGAGACACCCACACCCAGGCGCATCCCGTAGGCAGATATGCAGAGGTGGAGATGCAGTAAAGACGACGGCAACACCGCCCGACACGCGGCGCACGTGCAGTGGCAGAGGTAGAGAGGGAGAAGACAGGGAAAAAGAGAGGGTGCGCAGAAGTCTAGTCGAAAGAAGAGCGCACCGTGCTCATGGATTGGCCGCAGCGCGACCGGAGGATATGGACAGATGCCCTCGAAAAGGCGTTTCGACTCAAAAAAATGTCGTCGCCGCCCGAAAAGGGTCCAAGACGACTACCCCCACGCCCGCACACCAGGAGAAGAGGAGTGTCTGAGGTTTTGGGAACAGCGCTGGACAGTGCTGCAATATTGACAGGGAGAGCTCCTGAGTGCTGCCATTTCGCACTCATTGCATCGCTGATCGTTAGCTTTCGTCCCCCCCTCCTCCCTCGACTGAGCGTGCAGGACTGGGTAACGAAAGTGTGCGTTCTCTGATGCTGGTCTTGAGTCGCCTATCGGCTGTCTCTCCGGCGTACTCGCGCACACATTCTGCTCATCCACGTTTCGTCCGGCAAACTTCTTTCTGCTGTGTCCATGCGACCTCGAGCCCCACCCCCCTCCATAGTCAGCGCCTCCGTGCGTTCTAGCCCGAGTGCCGCGGTCTGGCAGGGGAAAATGCAGCTCCGCGGCGTGTCGTCTTCCCGCGTGGCACGTTACCACTCCCAGTGAGCATCTCATTATCCTGTCCTGTCCCTCTCCGGGCCACCCGATGGGCAGCCCTGTCTTCAGAGTTCTTTGAGGGCTCGTGCGGCTGGTGCTGCTCCTCGGCGCGGAGAGGGGCTGCCAGGATCTTCTTCGGCCCGTTTAGTGCCTCTGCTGCGTAATCCGCCCCTGCACCCCTCAAGCAGTGCAAGACGACGCTTGCATTCGCCTGTTGCCGGGCCTCGGTGCACTCGACATGCTTGACTGCGGCGTTCTCTGTCGGGGTGGTGGCTGGTGAAGCGATGAGCCTACCCAATCGTTCTGTTGCACTGGCGTGTCGTCTGCAGAAAGAGAGGGGAGGAGAGATTGTACGGAGGGAGGGGTATGTGCTGTGCACCTCCCATGCTGTGCGAGCAGAGGAGAGAATACACGCCAGAAGTGATGCAGTTAAGGAGGGGGTGGGTTGTTGGATCATGAGAGCGCACTCATCGCAGCCCTGTCCCTGGACCTAGAGGAGACGGCATGACGCGTTTTACCGACGGTTTCTACTTGCCACCCTCTAAAATCCCAGCAGCGTGTGAGAGCGATCTCGGACTTCTCGAGTCACCACCCCGCGGAGATTCGTAAGCAGAAGAGGAAGAGCAACGGGTTGACGGGGTGCTGACCGCCTCACCCCTCTTGTGACAAGCTTTTACCATGAGGCGCAAGAATTTCAACGTGTCCATTCTTCTGCCACAGAGCATGATTTGGGCTCCACTCCACCCCATTTGCCATAGGTTCACTCGCATAGTGCCAAGCAGTGATAGACATACCAGTACAGCAATGCGCCTACCCAGTCATGCGAGCGCGGCCGCGGCCTCGAACTCTACCTACTCCCCTCGCCTAGCAGGTCTCCTCACAGCAGCTCCCAACCCTGCCGGTCGCCACGCGATGCATCCCTCTGGCTGACTTAGGCACTCAGCAGTAGACAGTGATGGCCTGGTAGAATACGTTTGAGTCATGCTGACACGTTGTCCATCGCGCGGAAGATGCAAGCATCGTCAATGTCGCAGCTCGCTCCGACGCAACGCCACTCACAACCAGACCGCCGATAGCAGCAACGATACGCCTCTCTGGCCTCCCCACGTTTTCGGCACCTGATCCTGTCACCACCAGACGTGGTTCGGCATTGGCAGGGATACGGAGGGCTGCTGTAGCTTTCAAACACAGAGAGTGGGAGGGAGGGGGGGTGCTGAACCCTGTGATGCCGCGCACTGAGGTGCTCACCTCCCCGTCCTCCAGGAGCACAATACAGCAAATAAAGGAGAGAGAAAAGAGGCGACCACCGAATAAAGTGAGTGAACCCCGGTAAAGCAACACGCCGATTTGCACAAGTAGCGATGACATCCACAACGGCACAACACAGAGAGAGAAAGAGAATGAGAGGGCACACGTCAAGAGACAGATGAAACAAAACCAAGGCGGAGAAAAACGACGCTAAGAGACCCGCCTATGCATCATCCACGCATCATCGCGGAGGTTGGTGTGTGTTGTTTGCTTTTTTTTGGAAGGGGGGTGCGGAGAGAGTAGGATGGCGAGTGTGTGCATCACTGGCTTGTATAGAGGAACCTGAAAGGAAAGGAGAGTGGTGAATCCGTGAAGGCCGCCTTCAAGCCCAACTCACCACCTCCAGTCCACACATACGCGCACATCCTCGCCCTCACCCACGTGAGCGTGACAGTCACAACAAACGGAAGAGAGAACAAGAGAGAGAGCGACGTGCATCGGGCTACGCGAGCAAGGATACCAAACGCATACGTACATACACACACATGCACAGAGAAAACGAAAGAAGAAAGAAAACATGGTGAAAAGCAACGGAGCGCCCGAGCACAGACACAGAGAGAGATAGACAGAGATAGACACCACCACCACCACCATCAAAGCCATCACGCGTATGCAGTGGTGAACAGTCACAGAGAAGAGAGAGAAAGCAAAATGCAACCCAAAGGGTGGTGGTGATGGAAGTCCTGGGAGGGGGAAGGGGAGGGGAAGGCCAAATGCGCACAGGCAGACTAACAAACCGCAAAAAGGTCGCTCGCATTACCCTGCTCAACAAAATAATGAAGAAGCCTGCTCCTCCTTCGAGCAGCACGGACCGATCCCATCTCGGAGCTAAGATGAGGGACGTCGAAAACAATGGGAAGGCGATAGCGAGAAGAGGATCAACAGGTACCTCAAACGCATCGGCGCATTTGACTCCTTCTAGTTCACCGTGTGACCTTCAAGAAAGGCATCGAAATCATCTGCGTCCTTTGGTAAGCCCGTGGTCGGTGGGGCGGGCGCCGCTGCGGCCTCCACTGCCAGGGCGGACTCGGATGCTGCATGGAGTGGCGCTGGCGTCTCCTCCGCCCCACTCTCTTCCGCTGCTTCTGCATGCATGGGTGACGGCGACGCCGCATTGGAGCTAGTGGGCGTGGTTGTAGCGAAGTCGCCCACAGCAGGCGATGCCGCCGGAGGAGATGGTACCGGCGTCGACCCCGGCTCCTCTATGGATAGCACGGGTGACTTGGGCACTGAAGACGTAGCCTGTGGCGCAGACTGCCCATTCTCCAACAAGTCCTCCACTACTGGAGCAGCAGCGAGGGGCGGAGTAGACACCGGCGCCGGAGAGATGCCTGTCATTCTGACGTTCCCGCTCGGCACCTCAGCGCGTGGCGGTGGCAGGCGTTGTTGCATCCCCGCCTCCTGAAAAGCAGAGACGTCGCCGCTGTTCTGCTCTGTGTCAACAGCGGAGCGCATTAGGGTTTGCTGCACTGCTGACGGCAACGCTGACGACCCCTCGGGCGTGGCGTCAGCGAGTGGCTGTGCCATCGACTTTTCAACCTTCGCCAGCACAGCCGACTGACTGTCAGAGACGGTCCGCAGTAAGTCGCGGTCCAGCTGCAGGTTCGAGGACAGTAGAATTGTGACGTAAATGTGGTCGTCGCGCAGCTGGGACACGTAGCTCAGCACAACTTCATCATCGCGCAAACATACCTCGGGATTCGTCTCGGCATTGTTTACGTAATCAGAAAACGTCATGCACGTTTCCAGCATCGCCGACACACGCTCAGAGGTGGGAAGGTCGATTGCGATGGCGTTCACGATATTGCGCTTGTCGCGGTGATGACCGTGCGAGTGTGCCCCGTGTAAGTTGCGACCAACATCCGAGCGCTGGCTCGGCTGTCGGCGATTATGGTTGGGGCCCCGAACCTCCACCTTCATGCGTGCGTTGCGTTCCGGTTCGAGGCCCTCGAAGCAATTCGGCCCCATCTGGTTTCGGACGTCGTCGGCGAGCGTCGTCAGGATGTAGCACTCCTCGGCGGGGTGGCCGCGAAACCAGATGCTGAGGTTGAGCGTCAGCAAGAGCGCTGACTCTTTCGCTTGCATCGCGCGGCCGGTCGTTGGCTGCACGCACGCGACAGCGACCAGATCGCGCAGAAGACCCTTCTGCGTCGCCACTTCAACGTGAAACCCTGTTGAGCAGTTCTTGATCATCGACTCCAGCAGCTGGATCGTCAGGTGCTTGACGGCGACGTGAGAATCCGCGATACGGCGCCGGATTGCTCGCACAACGTCAACGGTCGCCTCGGGTTTCTTGTTCACCGTCTCACAGAGAAATTTGACGTGCTCGTAGGTGGGAATGAGGAGTTGCGGAGCGGTGCACTCCTCCACGATGTCGATGTAAGAGTTCGGAATAAGGCGTAACGCCTTATCCTTGATCTCCTCAATGAGCGACAGTTGGACCATTGTTGTGAGAGTGGAGGGGTGGGGTGTTTGTGTTGGTGGCCAACCTGGCGAACACAGAGGGACCGAAAAGCACGGTCGCACGGGACGCGTATGAGGATATGAGCGTCTGCGTGTATGCTGATGTGGAACGCAACGATCGTGAGCAAAAACAAACTCGAGAAAAAAGGCGCCTACAGTGGAATCGCAACAATGACGATGAGGACAGGAAGGTATGTGGGAGGAGGGAGGCGGGGCGATCTTCGACGTGGGCAAAGCGGTCGCCCAGTGGCGTCAAGATCGACGAGGAGGAAGATATGCGATGGGGACGACAAAAGCTCCCCAAGCAACGAAACCGCGGGCGAGCTGTAATAGACGTAAGAGAATGAAACAAGGAAACACGAAGGGCAGCTATATGTGCTCTCTAATTGTGCGGTTGGGCAGTCGACGATGGCGACAGCAAGACGTTTGAGAACGCGACGCGTCGTCAAGAGACGGGGAGCCAAACAGGAAGGGAAAAAAGCCCAACAGTAGAGTCATAGGGGGAAAGAACAGCCTTGTCACACGACCAGAGGTGGTTGAAGGGTGGCAGACGCGCATAAGTTAGGCAGTGACACAGCAAATGTGCTCGCTGGCGGTTCGACCTCTCCAAGGAGACCTCAATGAGACAAAGAAATCATCATAGCCTCGCAGGGGAAAAGAGCGGAGACATCATCCACGTCTCGTGTTACACCTCACATGGACCGTTCGACGAACAGTGACGCCGCACCAGAACCGCAAAGCGCCATCACAAACGACAAAGAGGTCATTTACGTGGCCCCAAACGAGTCGATCCGATACAGCCGCCTGCGACTCCGTCCCCAATGGACGGACTGTCAGCCGTTTTCCTCGCCTACATTCGTGAGGCAGGGGGGATGTCAGGGCACACATCCCCTCTACAAAACTCTGCCTTTCACGCTTAACGAAAGGTTGCTGTTTCGAAGGGAGGATACTCTCTATTCAATGTAGTCGCACACCCGCTGAAGCGCTCTCTTAGGAACCATGGCGTGGTGGCTGCGCCCAAGAAAAAAAAACGTACGGCAGTGAAGACAACAACAAGGGTACCGGTCTATGCGTGCGCGTGTGTGGATGCGTCTTGGCCGCTTGTGAGACAGGGAAGGGGGGAGAATATGGAAAGAGAGCCCGGCAAAAGAAAGACATAAATGCCTTGTGTAGGGCGTGAAGGCGAGGGCGGAGGCACCTGTGCGCTGTGACCGTCCACACATCTGCGTCTCACTCTCTCTCTTTGCGGCTCTTCTGCGAAGAAGCCAAAGCATCGAAAGACAGCGAAACACCTTCGAGCCACAGAGCACAATGCGCCCAGCACACAAGTCCAAATGTGAAAACGACGACAGGCCAAACGAGAAACAATCAAATGCGCCTTTGTTTTCTCTTCTTGTTGGTGCGCGTCTCCCTCCTCCTCCTCCCCGCCAGCTTAACACAACTGTCAGAAAGGATCCACGACAAGAAAGGAGGACAGCTGGAGAGGGCACTCGCACCACACCCACACACACATACATACACATAAATGCACATCCTCAACCACACGCACATGCACACACACCCGATGCGGTGACACGGTCTACTCTTAAAGCCGAGGCACTAATGAAGGAGAATGAGGGACAAACCAGAAAAAAAAGACACATAGAGGCAGGCGGACGCAGGGTTTGTCGAGTCCGCGGGGAAGGCGTTGTGTCTGCACCATCAAAGGACAAAGGCATCAGCGACACACAAAAAAAAGAAAATTTAACATGCGCTCTTGTAGATTCCGTTCTCCTCGTGTGTGCGTGCGTGTGTGTGTGTGTGTGTGCCTAGGTTGTTTCTGCGCATCGGAGCCAACGAACAAAACCCGCATGGCCAGATATAGATGAGAGAGGGAGGAGGAAGGGGCGACAAGGAGCACAGCGAGTGGCATTTGACGACATGGCAAGCAATCGGCAGTCCATTGAACACCCGCACCCATGAAGAAGACAAAACAGAAGCGAAAACATATGCATGAATGCGTACAGGTGGGAGAGGCAGCGGTACAGAAAAGCGAAACCCCAAAGAAAAAAGGGGAAAAAGTAAGCCACGAGGACGAGGAAAGGCAAGCAACGGCGAACAAACGAAAAGGAGACACATAATGTGCGCGGCAAAGCCCCGGCATCACTACAGACTCGTTGGGGAAAGAAAGAAGAGAGGTGAAAACAGCACAGCATCGCAAGAGGCCTCCACGCCCACGTGCGCCGCACCATCCATTACTCGTCTTGCGCCTGCGATCCGCCAACCCTAGCTCCCAGGAACATCAAGGCAGAGGGGCAACGAGACTAGCGAGCAACCATCAAGAATGCCGAGCGAGAGCATCTGAGCACGCTTTCCAGGCACTCTGCTCGGATTTACATGTTCGGCCTACTCGTAAATGCTCAAGAGATGTGGCGAAACAACAGCAAAGAACGAGAGACACGACGCGAAACGCAGACAAAAAAGAAAAACAAAGGCTAACCGCCGAAAATCATAATAGTGAAAGAAAACCCAAGAAAAAAAGAAGCGGCAACGTACCGAATAAAAGCGAGTCGATGAGGGCCTCGATGGTGCGCGTCGGGAAATGTGACGGGGACTGTGTGTGAGAGTGTGTGTGTGTGTGTATCTGTGGTACGCACAGAGACTCCCACACGCGGAGTACTCGAAGAAAACACGGCACAGGTGCCGCACTACATGAGGTTGCACTGGCACTGCGACTTTTTCTTATCGATTTCACTTTGCAGGCGTTGAATCTCGCACTCCGTCTCGGATATTTCTTTCTCATACTTGGCGATCTCCTCCTCCAGCTCCGCCTTCTCCCGACTCGGCGCTGCGACTTGATAGGCCACGTCGTATTCTGCTTGAATTGCGCGCATTCGCTCTTCGGTATTGTCTAACCCCCTCGCAGTGGAGCGCTCTCGCTCGATCCTTTGAATCTCGGCGTCCGAATTCTTCTTCTCATCCGACTCGCTGATGAGAATCCTCCGCTGCTCATCGGGGGAGGCAACGTTGAAGGCCTCAATACTTTCTGTTTTTCTGTCCTCCTCCCTGTACTCGTTGAGGCGCTCCTCGTAGATGGAAGTGTTCATCTTCTGCTTCTTCAACATGGCCTCCACCGCCTCCGCGCGCGCCTTCGCATCATCCGCGTCGCGCATCTGTCTCTTCGTTGCCGCGTCGAGGGACGCCTGCATCTGTTGAAACTCCTTGATCTCCGCCCGCTTCTTGTTCAACTCCGTGTTCATCAGCTTGCGCGCACGGTTCGAGCGTTCGGCCTCCATGTTGCGGCCGATCGTCGCCAGCTTTACCTGTTGGTGCGACTCAGTGATTTCGTTCGTCGTCTTGTTATAGTCAGCCTCCTGCTTCATCAGCTCCACCTCGCGCGCGTTCAGCTCGTTCTGCACGACCGACAACGCCTCATGCGTCTTCTTCTTCTCCACCTGCAGGTCCTTTACCTCGTCCGCCAGCCGGCGCATCTCCACGAAGCTCTCATCGTGGAGCAGCTGCGGGTTGCCCCTCAGCTGCTTCACCTTCACGCTAAACTGAAGCGTGTTGATGTCTTCTCGCATATGCTCGTAATAGGGGCTGACGCACGAGATCATATTCAGGTGGAAGCCTTGCTGCAGGAGCGATGGGAACAGCTTCGTGAAGGCACACTCGCGCACCGGCACCTTGGCCAACGGATTCTCCCCACTGTCGTGCTCCACGGCGACATCGATGCAGCGCTGGAAGGCGGAAGGCATGTTGCGCAGGAGCACAAACAGCACCTGCACGCGACGTGACTTGCTCACGGACTGGTTCACATTCTCCGGATCCTCGAACTCAAACGTCTCGGTGAGGCGGAAGGAGACGGTGTGCGTGCAGTTACGCTTTTCCACAATGCGGTGGAGCTGCTGAATCACCTTTATCAGCTCCGGCGTGCCATCTGCATCGACGCTGTTGACACCCACCAGCCGTGGCCCGCTGGGGGTCGATATCAGCTTCAGTGAATCCGCGGAAGCTTGGATGCTGCCGCCGTGGCGGCCCGTGGCGAGGAGGTCGACGTAGGTCTCACCGGAGATGTCCACCGCCTCCAGTTCCACGCTAATGGAGCTGTTGGTTTGCGCGTTCGTTTTGAAGGAGGATATGATGTCCTCCGCAAAGCGGGGCAAAATGCCGCGGTTGGGGCCTTCAGCCTCGCTGCCATAGAGGGTGTAGAAGCGGCCGCTGCTGCTGGCACCGGCGACGCAGAAGGCGGTATTGTAGCCCTCCACGATCGCCGGTATCATCGGCGCCACGACACGGTTGTACACATCCTGCTGCGTGGCGGGCTTCTGCTTATTCGAAGACTTGACCGTCTCCTCTCCTGGTTCCTGGAAAGACCAGAGCACCTCGTTGACCGCAAACACGGCGTTGCGACGCACCTCAAAGTAGTTTTGCGGGTCGAGGACGGAGATGACGCTATTGCCGTCCCATTTGAGGATGCCGCGGGGGATGGCACTGTCCTCGGGGCACACCTTCGCCTCGGACGGCGTGAAGGGGCGCACGCGCACGAAGCTGCGGCACGTGCTGGACTTCAGACTCATCGTCATGGCTCCGTTACACACAACGGAAGAAAGGGGATTAGAGAGAAGCGGGGGAGAAAAAAAAAACAGGCAATGTAAAGCAGTCGAACCCCACTACCGTCGTCGGGTGAGCAACACGATATCACTGCGAGCGTTTGCACGAATATATATATATATAGATGCAAATGTTTGTTGTGAGAAGAAGACGATGGCAACGTGCACCTTGTACGTGTAACGGAGGGAGAGAAGGGGGTACGTTAGAGTCGCGGCGCGGATTTCCTATCCGTAGCGGATCGGCGTTTTAAGAAATCCCCCCACTCGGCATTAACGAGACGAAGGTGAGAAGGAGGCACATAGAGGACGACAAGATGAGACGCATACAATATAGCATTCTGCACAGCTCTTCAAGGACCAAGGCGCACCAACAGAAACAGCTAAAGCCGTTTGCCTTGCTGCCCGCGTTGCGGGTCGTGGATGCAGTGAGCTGCAGACACGCACACACAGGCACATGGAGGAACACAATGCGTCCCACGAAGGGACGCAAACGGGTCAAGGACGCACCGAGAGACCCGCACCTGTAACCACACTAACGAAAAAAAGCGAACGTGACCGTTCCCTCTCCCACTTCCGCCATCCCCAAAAAAGAGGAGATGCACAACAGACACGTCATACTTCTTGTCAAAACCGCACTTCGCATCAGCTTTACGTGCCTGCGTTGTAGTTTAATCGGTCGTACGCGTTGGAGTCACTGAAAAATGGCACACACAAGACAACAGCAAGAGCGCACACACAAAAAAAAAGAACGTGCTACCTTAGTAGTCCACGCGCGCACGCTTCTGCGCCGCCCGCTCCTCTTCCAGCGCAGCTCGAAGAGGCGTCGTCATCTCGGGCAGCCCCATCGCCACGTACAAGTTCACCGCACTCTTCAGCGCCTCGACTCCTTGATTGAGCGGGAACAATCGTTGAGTGTGCCAGCGCAGCTCCTCGTCCTTCTGAAACCGCTCCATGACACCCGACATGCCAATCTCCTCCGCCACTCCTTTGAAGAGATACTGGATCATGAGCCGCTGCGATTCACTGTTCTCGACTATATCGAGACAGCTCAGGCAGCGGCTCCAGTACACCGAGTTGGTGCGGAGCAGATGGCTGTACACCTTGCACGTGTACTCGATCTGCTTCAACGTTAGCTCGCTGGCGCTCTCGTAGCGCGCGTGGAACGCCTCCACAAAGAAGGCCTGAAAGCGGGCGTTGCTCTTGCACAGTCGCTCCGCTGCCATGCTGTACATTTTGCGGTAGGCTCGCTCCTCGCAGCAGCCCTCAATCACCATGAAGCAGATGGTCCGCTCCGTCTGCGGTTGCATCTGTCGCAGAATCTTGTGCACCGCCTCATCGGCGCGGATGCTGCTGCGCATCGCCAGGTACACCTCGCGCCGGAGCTTGCGCTCCTCGGCGTCTATGAGAGTCTTGGACGCATCAAGCTCCGCACTCGTGGGTAACGAAGCGGCCTCGGATGCAGCCGCACCTGCCCCAGCAGATGGGCCATCGGCGGCCTCGTCGGCGTCTTCACCGCCTCCCTTCTCGTCCTCGTCCCCCTCGGCGTCTGCGACCTGCTGGAGCAGCTCCACCTCCCAGTCTTCGCCGAGAATAGCCTTGCGCACCGCTTCATACTGCTCCTCGTGAGTGTCGTACTCGGCATCGAACGCGTACCGGTCCAGCGTATCCTCTGTCGGGTACTTCTCGTCCAGATCCATCTCATGCGTCTGCTGCATCTCCAGGTCAAAGAGAACGAGGTAGTCCGGAATTGCCTCCTCCCTCTCCTTGCGCCGCTCCCACTCCTGCACCTCCTTCAGGCACGACTCGAGCACTGCCTGGGAGCGGGTAGACAGCCGCAGCTCCTCGTCATCCATGGCCAACAAATCTCGGAAAGGCGTCAGGATTTGCTCGTGGAAGGACCGTCGCTCTTTCAGCGACATCACCTTGAACGTCTCCCTGAACAGCTTCGCCGCTTGATCAACGTCCTCGTCGCTCCGCTTCTCCGACGTTAGATGCCGCAGTAAAAGTTGGTAGATGATGTCCACCTCGACAACGTTTAGCAGGAAGAGCCAACCCAGGTAGCGACTTGCGTTCTCGACGTAGCGCCAGTCCTTACGCAGGTAGGCACGACTCCACTGCACAACAAGGCGCCTGCAGAGCAGCTCAACGACCGTTGGAAGATCTTTGTTGATGCGGCTGGTCAAAGCAGCCAGTACCGGGGTAAGATCCGGATCTACCTGCTGCGTGCGCATCATACTACGCGCAAACAAGCCACGGCCGCGAATGAGGTTTTCCCGAAAGAGCTCCACGGCTGACTGTTCCAGGTTGTCTTTGTTCACCCTGTTCACCACGCCGGTGATACTACGGCTTAACGCGCGCCATGCCTCTTGCTGAAACGCCACCGAGCTCGTAGAGGTTAGTTCCTCAGACGACGAGGCCACTGCTTCACGCCGGTGAGGAGGAACGTAGCGAGACATAGAAGAAAAGCGACGCGAAAGCCGTCTCAAACGGCGATGTGCGTGAAGAAGCTGATCTGCTCGGCGCAGCAGAACCAGGGATGGGCTCCGCGAAAGCTAAAAAATGCGAAATGCGCACCGAGTGCGTCACGAGTTGCCGAAAATCCCCCGTCGTGTGCGCGTCCCTTTTGGAACTCTATGGGTACTCGGGTGTGGATGTCTCCGTCCGTGCGCTTGCTCGTGTGTGACCAGGGGTGGGGGTGGGGGTGGCTTGCATCACCAGAATAAGAGTGGGTGGGTGTGCCGGTAAGCCAGGTCCGGCGAGAGGCGGAGGAGAGGGAGAGACAGAGATCAGAGCGTCGACGACTAAGGTGCAGAGAAGCGTACAGCGAGTGAGGGACGGAGCAGGAAAACATGCAGCACGCACACATGAGTGTGCACCAAAAAGCAAGAAGGGGATAGTGTAACGAATGCGCCACGGTGTTGCGTACCATCCAGACGAGAATCGAGGTGGCGCGCGCATGCTGCCGAAATACTGCTTTCGAAAACAACAAAAAAAAACATAAATAAGGGGCAGGGAAAGAAAACGGTTTCCCTTTCCTCATGTGCACGCAGGCACGCATGCTCACTCTCGAGTCCCCCACCATGTCTCTCCGCGTGTGTATCTCTCTTTTTTTTTGCGTCTGTGTGCGGATGAATATACGTCCTTCCTGCCATAGAAAAAAAAAAGAAATTCGAAGAAAATAAAGAAGATCGAGAGGCGCAGGAGACAACGGGGATAAGATGGTGCCGCGAAGTGGTGGCAACGAGAAGAACTGCAAGTCGATCCGCCACAACGCGCACCAAGATGGCAGCCTCCGCTACCATCGCTACCACCGCCTCCATCAGACGTCTGCACAGGAGGAGGGGGATGAGAGTCACACGCCAACTCAGCTTCACAACTAATCCACATACAGAGGTACCACAGAGAGAAAAGAGCATTGACAGTGCACCCGAGCTGCTGTAGACCCGTCTGTCTTTGTTCCGCCGCCACAACAGCAGAGCGGAGAGCGAGAGACGCCAACCGTCCACTCCATGCATGTGCAGAAGTCCAAGAAAAAGAAAAGCTCTCCCTCCCTCTTTCCTCTTACCTTCTCATGGAAAGCGTCGGATCATTCTCTAAGAACGCCTTAAAGCAGGCATACCCGCGATCTAGGTCGTAGGCGAAGTCACGCGCAGCAGACTCGTCCAACATGTCCGCGGCGCTCATGCTGTCCAGACGTCGCTGCCAATTCTGCAAGCGCACGCAAAAGTCCTCCTTGCTCAGGCTCAGCTTTCTCAACACTTGCAGAAGGTCGCCGAGAGGTGGGTTAAGAACATCGACGGAGGTCTGCTGGAGCCGCAGAGAGTCAAGCAAGGTGATGAAGTGGTCGCTACACTCCACCGACTGGCGCGCGAGAAAGCGAGCGTTATTTTCGTTCGGGCTGCTCATCGGACCGTCCCGAATTGTCGCCCGTGCCGCCAGGCAGCGCGCGCAGTACTTGTCAAAGAAGTCATCGATCGTCGTGAAGTACGGGTTGCGTGCGCCCTGCAGGTGCGCAACGGTATTCTTGTACTTCTCTAGAAGCCTACGAACTGTGGAGTCATATTGATCTTGATTGATGAGGTCTCGACGGTTGGCCTTCTCGATCTGTTCGATGGCAATAATGACGGCAAAAAGATCGGCGAGGTAGTCGATGTGTTGCCGATCCTCAGGCGGGATTTCAATCGACGCCATCTTGTATATTCTTACCGGCTATATGGAACAGGCAGGTAAGTGGATGTCAGAAAAAAAATGTACACACATATAAATGTATGCGTGCACGCGCAAGGATACATGCAGCGGCTTGTGGTGTTGCAGTGGTTGGCGTTTGTGAGCGCTTCGAGTGGCGCAGATGAGATGGGCAACAACAACAAAAACAAAACGTACACGTAGAGACTTGGGGATGAAACGACGTGGCGAGCCTGACGGACAAACGTTACCGCAAACGGCGCAACGCTCACTCCTACGTGCACCAACTCACACATGCCACGCAATTCGAAGAACAACAACAGAAAGAGGGAAGAGAGGCAGGCGAGATGCGAAGTCAGGCTGGAGGTAGAGTACGACGGATAGGTTCGCACGAGCCATCTCATAGGTGCTACATCTTGACAACACCGATAAAACGCCGCATGCCAAAGATTCATCCTCCCACACACACACGAGCATCTGGTAGACTGCCCTTATCGCCGGGGCCTCCTATGCGGTCAGAAAACACAGGAAAAAGAAGGGTGCGTCCCGTCTCTGCCTGGGTGTCTTCCCACGATCCACTGATTCCCAGTGGTCCTTTTTTTTTGGGGGGGGGAGGCATTTTGTTGCCGCTGCATCCAGAGGAATACCCCAACAAAGCCTCTCTCGTGAATCACTGAGAAAAGGGCTGTCAACCCCACGCACCGCCTTCGATCCAGTGAGAGATGGAGAAAGACAAACAACGCCTATTGTCAACGAGACAACCATTGATATGAATACGAGACTTGTGCACGGCATGGAAGAAGTGCAAGTAGCACACTTTTTAGCATGAGAAATAAAGTTCTTTTTTTTGATTTGTAACGTGCCCATCCCACCACGAATATGTCAGCAACAGCGTATACACGCCTCCGCAACCACAGCGCCACAGCCCTCTGGCCGCAACATCTCCCGGTCGCCGAGAACGAATCGCGCCATGCGTCCAACAGCATCTGCCCACCCCTTCCTCGGCTACGTGCTGCGCGGTCGGCGTCGGAGGGCTCTGCTCGAGGGCGGTGGCGGTGGCGTCCGCCCTGCGGGGTTACAGGGGGTGGGGGCCGGGCGCGTGCCGGATGAGCTCCGAGGAACAAGTCGGCCAGCCTCCGGTGAGAGCCCTTCCGAGCCCCGGCAACCTGGTCGTGCGCCATGCTTCTCCCTCCACGTTCGGGTCCGGAGGACTCGAGGGCGCTGATTCGGGGCTCTCCCTCGCCATGCTCCCGGCACACGTGCCCTCCACATCGGCCCACCGGGTCGGGATGTCGGAGGTACCGTACGTGTTGCACATATGCGCTGTCGAGTTGATCGGTGTTCCTCTTCTTTAATACGCACTGAGTCCTCGACATGATTCCTGGCACGCTGGCACAGCTGTGATTATGTCAGCAAGTCTCCTCCGCACGGCACCAGCCAAGCCCTGCCAGCCGACACCAAGAGACCGGCCGGCACAGCTGAAAGCAGGTGGCAGGCCTTTGGCTTCTCCACAAAGCAGAAGTACCGATCCCGGATACCGCGCGCTCATGTGGCCGGCGTCCTCAAGGAAAGAGAATAAAATCGAAGAGCAAGAAAAAAAAGAAGACAGTCCATCTACAACCTGCACGTGTGCGGTTTTCGGGTCGCTGTCGATCACTCATAGCAATCGTCCTGCCCAGTGACCTCGGTGGGTATTGTGTTTTTTTTTCCTGACGCGACACGCCTTTCATGGTAGAGTGTGTGCGCGTGCAGCGGGGACGTTCACTTCTCCGTGCTGCTGATCTTCCATGGACAGAACATATACCTGCAGTGCGTGATGATGTACCACAGGCTCGACAGCATCTGCAAGATGCTTGTCGGGGCGGCAAAGGACAGCACATTGCGGAGCATCGCGTCTGTCTCGCGGCTGAACGGGTACCACCAGAGATTGCGTGGCAGCAAGCCGGAGGGCATCCGATCCGAGTTGATGCACTTTGCATTCACCATCTCCTTCAACCCCAGGTAGCCGTGCGTACGGCCGATTCCGCTCTCCTTCCACCCACCCCACGGCGCCTCCGACATTCCGTGAGAGTAGAGGTGATCGTTGATGGTGACCACCCCGCTTTCCAGCCGCATCGCCACCTCCTTGGCATGGTTCATGTTGCGAGAGTGCACACTGCTCGTGAGAGCCATGGTGCAGTCGTTCGCCATCTGGATGCCCTCCTCCTCCGTCTTGAAGGGTATCACGGGGAGGATCGGGCCGAAGGTTTCTTCCTTCATGATTCTCATCGATGGTGTGCAGCCGCTGAGGACCGTGGCTGGGTAGAAGAAACCGTTCTTTGGGCAGTTCGCGCTAGGCCGGCTCTGTGCCTCAATCTGGGCACCCTGCGCCAGCGCCTCTTTCACCTGCGCAGCAATCGTTTCGTACTGACCCCTGGTTGTGATGCAGCCAATGTCCACATCAAAGGCGCCGGTGTCCGGGCCATGGCGCAGCGCCTCTGTCTTTGCCTTCAGCTGGGCGAGGAACTCGGGGTAGATGGACTCGTCCACGTAGATGCGCTCCACGCCGCCGCAGCTCTGGCCGGCGTTCTGATAGCCACCCCAGCAAGCGCAGTTTACGGCGCGCTCAATCGAGGCATCCTTGAGTACCAACATCGGGTCGTTGCCGCCAAGCTCCAGGGACACCGGGGTCAGCGTCTTGGCCGCCTCGGCCATGAGCTTCTTGCCAACGCCGACGCTGCCAGTGAAGAAGAGCTTGTTGATGCCAGCCTCCAGCAGCGCTCGGCCGACCTCGGCGCCGCTGATGATGAGATGCTGAAAGAGTCCTACCGGCAACTCCCCCGCCTGCACCACTTCTTCAATGAAGCAGCCAACAGGGGTGGAGTTTGTAGCCACCTTCAGCAGTACCGCATTGCCGGCCATCAGTCCCATCAGTACCTCACCGAACGGAATGGAGAATGGGTAGTTCCACGGAGAGATGATGCCGACAACGCCCACCGGCTCGTAGTAGATTGTGTTCGACTTGTTGGCGAATAAAATGGAGCCGACCGGCAGCTTTTGCGGCACCAACACCTTCCTGGTGTTCTTGGCATACCAGTCGCACGCCAGGACTCCTGAGAGCACCTCCGTCGCGAGCGCATCCTGGCGAGTCTTACCGCTGCAAGACACGATCACGTCGGTCGCGCGATCGGCGTTGGAGGCGAGGAAGGTTTTCATCTTCTTTAAGTGCACCGCTCGCTGGTCGTACGTGAGCTGAGCCCAAGCCTTCTGCGCCACCCGTGCGTTCGCTACAGCCTTTACAATATCGGATGCCTGCTGCTGCACATACTTGCCCACCACCGCACCAGTGGCCGGGTTCTTGACGTCAAAGCACTGCGTCATCCTTTTTCCTTTGTTTTCTTTTTCCTGTGCTGTGGGTTAGTATGTGCAGTCGATGAGCCCCTGACTACCGCGGCACACGAGCGACGTTGACGGCAAGACTTTGGTTGTCTGTTTGTCTTGCTTGCGTGCCTTCGAGTGTGTGGCCGATTTCGTTCCCTCGCTAACGTGCTTTAGGCGTGTCTTTGCGGTGGACCCGATTGTGTGTGTGTGTGTGTGTGTGAGTGTGAGGGAGAGGGAGAAGGAGGGAGAGTGCACCACGTTCGGAGCGAAGCAGCACAAGAGAGAAGAAAGAGTGAGACGCTCTCATGAGGGCCACAGGCAGCAGGAACATCAACACGTCGAGTGAGGCAGAGCAACAGATGGGGACAGAGTGTGCTCACTGCCTTTCGGTGCGGTGGCAATCTTGGTGTCAAGCTGCCGCGCAGACGTCCCATTGGAGAGTCGCCATACGGACGCTTGGGGTACCCTACAGGGAATTCACGCAGGTCCTTTTCTAGATGCCATGTGTTCATTAGCGTCTACCTTGGCACCACCCTGAACGCCAAGTTGTGTATTGATGTTTGGTTTTCCTTCCAATTTTCTTTTTGGTCTCTTAGAAACACCTTTCTCCACGCATTGTCGCCCTCGCGTCCATGGCGCAGCGACAAGCGTGAGGCAGAACAACAAGGGGCGGCACCGAGACGAGAAGACGATCACCCAATGCCGCAGCGGAAAGGACAGAGAAACACCTGAAAAATGAATGCCACATTCTGTCCGTGCGGGTTGTGCCAGCTGCGCAGAAGCGCCGGAGCAATGTGTAGACCCTGGTGTTGTCTCACCCACCGTTCAGGAGCCTAGCCGGTACTCCACACGGAATCGCGGCTGAAAGAGGTCCATGTGCGCCTTCTCGAGGTCGGCGTTGTCACCGATGTTCTCGCCCATGTGAGCCCTGTACGACAAAACCAGCGCATTATACCTTTCCTCGGCATCTGCCCGGTGGCAGCGTCCGTACTGAAAGGCAAGAAACTGATCCACAGGGGCGTGCGCCTTGACAGCGATCTCGCGCTGCCGTTTGCGCACCGCGAGAAGAAGCGCAGCGGCAGACGAGCTTTCGGCGGAGGACACGGAGTCCACGGAACTGCCCTCCCTTTCGTGGAAAGCTGCGCCGCTGCCGAGGCTGGTAGACGACCACAACAGTGCATCGAGAAACGAGTTCGGCAGCCGTGTCCGCCACTTGGCATCGTCGTTGGCGACACACGCAGCAGACGAACCAAGCTCCTTTTCTCTTTCAGAAGAGCTATACATGGTGCCGCGCTGGTGGGGCGGTCCGCTGGCGTCCTCGTCGCCCCCCTCCGCCTCCTCCGCGGCATGGGCAGCGATCTCGCGCTGCAGCTCTTGGCCCGCCGCGCGATCCTCCGCATCCTCCACGTCTGCCATCGCCTCAAGAACATCCAGTGGCGACTCCGCTGTACCAGCGCTGTCGCTGGTATCGATGGGAGGCGCAGTGGCCCCGGATGCCACCGTGGCGTCCTCGTCGAGGTCGTGAAAGAAGCTGCGCAGGTTCACCGGGTTTGAAAGTGCAGCTAAGGCGGCGGCGGTGTCGCCGTACTGCTCGCTCACTCCAGCAATAGTGTGAAATTGGCCGCCCCGAATGACGACGTTGTTCAACTTCTTTCGCTCTCGCGCCTTCTCTAGGATGCTCTCCTCAACGGTGTGCTCGCTGATCAGGCGGTAGATGGTGACCGGGCGGGTCTGCCCGATCCGGTGGCATCGGTCCTGGGCCTGTAGATCCATGGTCGGGTTCCAGTCGCTGTCGTAGAAGATGACGGTGTCGGCGCCGGTGAGGTTGAGGCCAATGCCACCAGAGCGCGTGGAGAGAATCATGCACGTGATGCGCGGGTCGGCGTTGAAGCGGTCGACGTACTGCTGCCGCAGCTCCGCTTTGGTGGAGCCATCCAGTCGCGTGTATACGACCCCGATCAAGGCAAGGAAGCGCTCAAGGATGTTCAGCATGTGCACAAACTGGGTAAAAATGAGCATGCGGTGCCCGTCGTTCCGCATCTTCTTCAGTGCTGTTTCGAGAAACTGCAGTTTGCCGCAGTCATGGATGAGAAGACGCTTATCGGGGAAAAGAAAGCTGCGCCGCACCTGTATGGGCCACATCTCCTGCAGGAAGAAGGCGGCATCGTATCGCAGCCGAGGCGCCGCGCGGCCGCACTGAGCGGCATCCTGAGCCTTGGAGACAGCTCCGATCAGAGGCGCGCACCCTTCGCGATTGAGAACCTCGAACGGACCGGGGTGAGGAATCGGAAGCGACCACTGCAGCCTCGGCGGGTGCGCCGCCAACACTGCCGGGACGTACACGCACACTCGCTCGAGCACAGGAAGAAGGGCAGCGGCGCGCACGGCGATGGAGGGGCAGAGAGACGGGTGCCGCTGCGCTAAGACGGTTTGCCGAAGCGACAGCCGACACGTAGGTGGCACATATGTGTTCCGCGCCGTCTGAATAGCGTGGTAGCGCTGCCACTGCGCGGTCGTGGTTTGGTGGTGCCGCGAGCGGCTCTGTTGTCTGGCCTGGGCCAAGACGCTAACAAAGGCCGCTTTCAGGGCAGCGCTACAGTTGCACAGCTGAGGATCATCCGGGGCCGACTCGCGTCGGCGCCTTATCGGTCCTTCGAGGAAGGCGGGGCTGAATCGCTTCGCAAACGACGACATTGCATCCGCTGACGGCGCATCAGGTTGCTCTACGTGGGTGAGAAACAGCCACCACGGCGCGGGTGCTCCAGTGCCAGAGAGAAACCGATCTGATCGGCACTCGCGCGCGCAGACCGCCCAGTCCGAGCCTGACACCTCTGCCTGACTTTGCATGCTGTGCACCCTGCCGCCATCGTCATTTACATCAAGCACGTGGAAGCACGGAAAACGCCATCGGCCTCTGTCATCGTTGTCGAGGAGGAGCACCTCACGTGGCACCCGTAGTTCAACGACGGCGTCGTAGCTAAGAACCAGTGGAGAGGTGGTGGGTCGCTCCTCGAAGAGGTCGGGGTGGTCGCACACCTTGCGCAGCGCCAGTAGCACGCTCAGCACGCCGCCAGCGCCGCCACCGCCACGCAGTTTTTGCCGCGTTTCGGCGAGTTGCATGTAGTCATCGTACAGAAAACGCTGCCGACGTGAGAGGCGGCAGAGCACAACCTTTTCCGTCTTGGTAGGCAGTTGCGTCTCAACGTCCTTCTTGAGTCGCCGCAGCATGAATGGCCGAATGAGGGCCTGCAGTCGCCGCACAATGTCTTCATTCAACGTCGACCGTCCCGTTATCATCTCGTCCATCGGATTGCTGAACCACTCCTTGAACTCCGCGTTGGAGCGAAACGCCGAGGCGAAGGGGAGCAGGAAGTGGAAGAGGGACCAGAGCTCCATGATTGAGTTTTGCAGCGGGGTGCCGGATAGCAACAGGCGGTACTCTGCCTGCAGATCAAAGAGCGACTGCCACTTTAGGCTCATGAAGTTCTTGACGTGATGGGCTTCATCGAGGACGAGAAATCCCCACGGACGGCGGCGAAACACCTTACGGTCCTGCACGACCAAGTTGTACGAAGTCACACACACGTGAAAGGCGTCCTCGCTTGTCCACCCTTTGCGCAGCTGGTGGCGCTCCTTAGTGGACCCAATGTACGTGAGCACCTTGAGCCCCGGTGACCACCGCTCCAGCTCCGCCTTCCAGTTCAGCACGACAGTCGTCGGCACCACAATTAGGTGTGGCCCCCAGTCATTGCGGTATTCGGCGAAGTAGCAGAGGAGCGCAATGGTCTGCACGGTCTTGCCCAGCCCCATCTCGTCAGCGAGGATGCCGTTGAGGTTGTTTTCGTACAGGTGAACCATCCACCGTAGGGCGGAGCGCTGATAGTGCCGCAGCGGTCGCTGTCCGCCCTCCGTGTCCAGCAACGAAAGCGCCGCCTCAATCGGGGCGGTGTCGTCGTCGCCGACCGTGTCCCAGAAGGACGCATGTGCTGGCACGGTCACCGGGAACAAGGGCGGTGTACTGTCCAGCGGAGGCGCATCGGGGGTGTGGTGGTGCATTCCATTAGGACTGCAGTTGACGACCCGACCTTCCACGGAGGGTGCAGATGCGGAGGCTGGCCGTTTGCGGGCGGCGCTGAAAATACTCTCGAGGAGTTTGCGCGTCAGTTCCTCCGTCTCGCGCAGTAGATCCTCCTGCTTGCGGCGGTCGTGCTGGTGCTTCATCACATCGAACTCCACCTTTGCCAGCTGCTGGTACGCGTCGCCACGCCTGGACCAGTACCTGCGTACGCCGGCCGCGACGCGCTCGCCAGCGCGTACTCGCGCCTCACGCTGCTGTTGGCGCTGCTTCTCCGCGCGCTCTTGAAGCTCCACGTGGTAACGGCCGAGGTCTCGGACGAGGGATTGGCGAATATGCTTGAACTTGCGCTGCGACAGGAGTGACGCCTCACGTGATTGCAGAGAAGAGAGGGCTACACGCTGCCACAGAGGCAGCGGTACCGCGGGAGCAAGCGCAAAAGACGGCGGAGGAAATCGCTGTGAACGGCTGCGCTGAAGGAGCGGTACCAGCTCTGACATGTCGTCGTCATCTCTGTTCGCACCACCATCTGGGTGAGACTCGGTGATCGCTGGCACCAGCGCACAGGAAGTTGAGCAATCATAGTCTTTCTTCACGTCGTCCATCTGTGTGGCTGGCGCTTTCCTGTGTGTCGATGCGCGTACACACCACGCACGCAGGGAGAGGCACAAGTGCACACCTGCGGGTGTGTTTCATCTTATTTCAGACCAGAGCAGTGGCGCACGCATCAAGGGTGAGCAGCGCGACACACGCCGACGTATGCGGAGGAGGAGGGGGGAAGGGCAGCAGGCGGAGGAGGGGAGCCGGAAAAGAGGGATGAAGTCTCGAGAGTGTCGCGAAGGGCGTGTGCATCGAGAGAACACCAGTGAGGGTGCTGAAAGACAGGGAGAGAAAGGGTCCGCAGTGCTTGGACTCGAAACCGAGGAAAACGAGAGAGCACTCTGCAGGTTCTGTTGATGTGGTGTGCATCATGCTGGTATGACGTCTACCACGTGTGGATGGGTACCCGTTGTGCGTCTGTGCGGTGACAGAAGAGTTCTCGCGATGTATTAGAGATTCACGTAAAAGATGCACGCATCGGGCGCACATCACTGGTGACATTTTTGGCGGTCGTAACCGCCGCTACCCAGCCGTCGCGTACCCACTTCTTCAAGAGAAGGAGCTAGCACGTACCAGCACGTGATCCAATGCTTTCCTTTCGCTCCTCGTCGAAAGGAGAGCGCGTCTCCTCGCCGGAGGAGGCAAGCACACGTCCGTGACACACAGACACACACACGCCTGCTTTCGAGGTTCGACGTGGCTTTTACTTCACAGAACGTCGCCGCAAAAGAGTCTCATCTTCAGCACCGCGATCGCGTCTGCTTTGCGCGCGCTGCTCTCCAGGTACTGCGCGAGTTCCAGCATCCGCCGTCGCAGCCCGCCACCCGCCACACTGGAGACGATCTCGGGAATGCGAATAAACAACTGCGACTCGACGAGAGCATGAAGAAGTCTACTCGCCTTCTCCCGAAAGTCGTCGTGTTGGGATGCCTTCGCAACATCCTCGCTTCTCCCCTTCAGCGTGGAGTCGAGTAGACTGGAAACACACGCATCTACACAGCGCACCACACGATGCAAATCGTCCTTTTCTGGCAAGACCACCTGCGAGACCGCTGGCGTCGCGTTCGACTGCAAGAGTCGTGTGACGCACTCCACATCCGCGATCACCGTCAACTGCTCGAAAAGTGTCATGCGCAGGTGACGGGCGGTGTGAGGCTGAAGTTGCATCAGTGCGGGACTTCTCAACTGCGACTCCGCGATAAGCTGCAGCAGATCGACTGCAGCGCAGCAGGTGAGATGCTCAAGACGACACAGACTAGCAGGGAACCAGAGTTGCGGCTGAGTAGCATTACTGCCCTGAAGAACACTGCTGGCGTCAAGCAGGACGTCCCGGCTTGCCGCTTCCGCGAAGACGAGTTGCACACCGACTTGCCGAACGCGCCACAAGACGCGCACCACCTCCGATACGTCCTCGCGCCGCCCGCCCGTCTGCACAATCTCGTTGATGTATTGCTGGTACCGATGGCACAGGGTAAAGAGAAGGGATACGTCGAAGGACGTGGGAGACAATGAGGCCGCCACGTCAGTGTGTTCGCCGCGCTCCAGCACTGCGAGAACACGCAGCATGGACGACGACGCCACAGGCGCCCCAATCATCGTCACTTCTTTGGTGGTCCGCTCAGCCGCCCTGGCCAACGCAGCGCCAGAGCGACAAGAAGAAAACTGTGGACCACGCAGAAGGGCCACCACCACATACAGACGCGCGGCGCGCACCGCCACATTGTCTTTCATCTGCACACTTGGTGTGCCCGCGACTCTATCACAATAGTATGCAGCGAGTGTGCTCTGCAGGTCATCGAGAAGCGGTGGGACTTCGATCGTTCCTGTAGAGATGCCCGTCATTGTCGCTGAGACGGAAACCGCCTTCTTGTAAAGATGAAGGAGTGTCGCAAGGAGCATGTCCGCATCCTCCGTCTGCGGCTCGCCGTCGGCGGCAAACGGGCTCCCACGCAGCCGCGACGCGATTTCGCGAACGATTGGATCAAGGGCAGAGAGCGGTGGAAGCCGGTGTGATGGCGGCTTCCCCGGCGTCGTCAGTGTTGCGGTGGTGGTGGAATAGCTTCTGCTGCTGTGAGGGTCGCCATTCAAGCCGAGAAGACGCACGTAAGCGTACAGCGTCTCTACGTCCGAGCGCAAGCACCGCTTCTTTGACGGAGCGCAGAGATACTGGCGAAGGAGAAAGGCAGAGCTGCGCTCGAGGTGATCGCCGTCGGCGGCGTTGCCTCGTCGCCCCAGTGAAGCAAGAGATCGCAGCATCCACGATATCATGGTCGGTGGCGTCTCGGACAGCTGCGGCACGAATTCCAGAAGCGCAGAGATGGAGGCTGAAAGCATGGACAACGGCGAGGCGGGGTTGCGCATGCCTTTCGGTACCTCGGCAGACTCGAGCAAGACGTTGCAACCCCGTGCGTAGCTGTCGAGCAGCGCTGCAACGAGGAATCGATCCGGGGAAACCACCGCGTCCATCAGGGCGTCATCGTTGTGGGTGCTGCAGAGGCGTGCCTGCTCGCATTCCACCAAGTCGCACAGTATCGTGAAGCAAAGCTGCACGACCCTGCGCCATGCTTCATGCGCCCCTGCAGAGGCTTGGAGGCTGGCTTGAGAAGCTTGGACGCTTAGACCCTGCTCACGTGGGTCCCCCAGAGCAGCGAAGGAGGCCGAGCGCGACGGGTGGGTTGCAAGCACTGAGAACATGGCCGCCAGTGCGCTTGCCAGTTTCGTCGCGTCGTACACGTTCAACCGCTTTTGTGTATGCAGCGCTGCGGAAGCAGCCTCCTTTTGTGGTCTTGCAAGTGGCGTCAGGAGGGCGATTGTTCGCTGCAGGTCTAACCGGCACACATCTGAGCCGAAGGAGTGCACAAACTGCACGTAGGCCCCGGTGCTCACCTTTTGCGCCAGCGCACCGGAAGCAAAGTAGTTGTCAAAGCTGTCGCCTTGTTGGCCGTGCAGGTGATGTGCACTGCTCCCCTGCGAGGCCACCGCTGACTGCGTGGAGGGAGGTATCACAAGCAGCAGGTGCAGCAGCTGCCATGCAACATTGCCCGACGCGCGTGTGAGCGTCTGCCGGTTCTTGAGTAAAAAATGAACGCTGCGTTGGAGGGTCTGTACGGATCCCTTGAGCGGTGCCGTCGTCGCCCACCATGGCAGCTGGGTCGTGTAGCTCGAAGAGTTGACGTAAAGAGCAACGTACGCGATGTGCAGACCGGCATCATCACGTCGGTGCTCCAGCAGCGCATGGAGAAGCCGAAGCACGTGGTCGGTAGTCTCCGCCTGTCCCGCAGCGCGGCCCAGCTTGGCAAGCACAAGCGCTGCCTTCTGAGCAGTGCGCGGATCTACAGGGAGCGACGACGTCGGTGAGGGGTAGGGGGGCCTTTGTGCGCCGCACTCGCTCTGGAGTTCACAAAAGCGTTTCAGTAAAACACGCTGCACGACTGGAATGTGCGCAGACTGGAGCGTGCAGAGGCGATTCACAGCGTCCACCAAAACTGCTGTGGGTACCTCGGCTGGCGAGGACGCCAGCGAGAAGCTCGCCTTCTCGCATATAAGTCTCACCTCCGGTCGGCTGACCCGCAGCGCGCTTAGTGCCCTAATCAGTAGAAGCGCGTCCTGTGAATTATACGGCCTTGCGATGGCAGCCGCCCGTTGGACCAGCGACACCAGCGCCGACATGGGAGGCGGTCTCGTATCAAGTGACTCCAATCACGCGCAGCGCGGCGCTCCGTCCAAAGTGGGCCAGTCACGCGAACGATGAGGGTGGACATCACAGCACATGTGCGATGAAGTCATGAGAGGGAGTATTGGAAAGGAGAGAGAAAATGAAACTAATAACGACAAGAGATGCACAAAGGGAGTGTGGGGAGACATTTACGGGAGGGATGCTGGAGATGGTTGACGAGGCACACAAGTCATGGGCAGATCGCCGTCGCCCACCTGATACGTCGGGGCCCGACCCCATCAAAGGCCCGGCCCGCAAACCAAAAGCGTTGAGCGTTAAAAAATATATATTTTTTTTTCTTGTAGGGGCACTCGAAAACCTTCGGGGAAGAGAAAACGTGGGCCTAGCGGGCGGCATACACTGCGCACGTGGCCAAGGATTCACATCAACTCCCTCCACGGCCACAACAAAGACCCAAAAGGACGACATCATGGCTGACTGGGATCGAGGACGTCGGCGCCGTGCGCCATGAGGCCCCACTTTCAGCAGTCAGAGGAAATGTAAACGAGCAGGTGAGACGCGTCGTGAGTTCAGAAGGCACTCAACCACACGCAACAGAGTCCGCGTTTGCTTGGCATTTATTCCGACGGAGTACCAGCACACAGACATGCGCATCTGCGTGTGTTGGTGTGCTGTGACTTACGCGTGCGGGCAGCAGTCACCCATTCGCGTAGTCAAACTGCGGCGGAGGGGAGTAATGGCAGCCTTCATTCACCCGACGCTTGACCTTTGCCATCGCCCACGCCGCGACCCCTCATTCTTAGCTCCCTCTCTTTCCTCAACCAACGAGCTCGAACCCCTGGCCAACGACGGCCACTCGTGATCGAGGTGGCAGCTGCTTACTGCCGGATGCCTCGCTCACCAGCGCGGCCCCGCTTACGCAGCGCACACTCACCCGCTGCATACGCAAATGACGCAATTTCCCGCGCTGCGCCGCCTCTGGATCAAACTCGATGATGTGCTCCTCGGTCACTACAACAAGCGGTAGTGACTGCGCAGGCCAATGCGCACTCCTCCCTGCTGTCAGGCCAGTAGACGCACTGCAGAGCCGACGCAGCTCAGCAGTCTGAATGTTCCCGTCTTGCGCCGCAGAAACCTCCAGTGCCATCAAATGCACAACCCCAGAATCGTGCAGCGCCGCGAACCGCCACTGGTGCCGTGCCGCGTCTGCATCAGATGGTGACACGGTCAGCACCCGCTGCAGCTCGCTGATCGCATTCACGCACGACTGCTCCAGTCGCGTGTGTGCGCGTACGACGTGTAATGCGGCGTCGACTGCGTACACAACTCCATTTGTGTCCCCAGCCACCACAAACCGTGATGCGCGGTCGACGTTTAAGGAGCGTGTCAACGCGTCTCGGTCACCGTCGTCTGTGCTACTTAGACACATGACCGGCTTCGGCCGCTCCGTGTTCAGCACCCCTTGCCATCTCAGCTGCAGCATGGTCCCTGTTGGCTGCGGCGATCCGCATTTCGCGCCTCTGTCGTCGTGCACGCGGAAGAAGAGAACAGTTCCGTCGCTGCTGCCGACAGCGATGTCCGTCGAGCTCAACGCCGTCACTGCCATAAATCGTGGGATGCGGTCTGTGAGCGTCAGCGACGTAGACGCAGCAACAACTTTCTTTTCACGCCGCCTCTGAAAGCGCGCGCTGCTGATGCGAGGCTCACACGACGCACCTTCACTCTTCACATCAAGTGACGGAGCGCCATCCGTCGGCGATGTCGCGGTGTTGTGCGGCGACGGGGCGCCACTGCCGCACCACCAGTCCAGCAGCTGCAGGGGGCTGGGAATCAGACCAGCGGACCACAAGTTCACCATGGCACCACCGCCCACCGAAACAAACCGCAACGCATCCGCCTCGGTGCGGGGAAGCACGGTCATTGCCAGTATGTTCGAGTGATGGGCACCACACACATTCAGCGGAGTGAGCAGACAACCAAACAACGAATGCATATTAGACACCCCCATGCCGGAGCTCGCAGCCAGAACCGGATACAAGGCGACGCTACTGTCTTCATTACCCATCAAAAGACAGTGAAGTGGCGCTGGTGCGTACGCCACGCAGTTGTAGTCCTTGCCTGGGAAGCCTACCCCGTGCACAAGAGTTGTTTGGGCACCACAGGGTGAAAGCGCTGGATGCAGCAATGCGTTGGGGCCTGGTTTCACCATCATCCGCTCCACGGTTCGACCGTCGGAGCAATGCGCGAAGAACGCCATTGGGCTACCGGCAGGAGAGGCGGCAACGACGCGTGCGGTCAGCAGTCGTGGAGCACGAACCCCGTCGCAGCTGCCCACCGGCACCCACGACGAATGCCCCGGGATGCGATGAAGGATCGAAACAGTCGTGCCGCACTGCACCACCCACAACCACGGTGACACGGAGAGCACAGAGGAAACTTCAAAGGGAAGGCGCAAAGGTTCCCTCGCGCGCGAAGGCAGCGGAGACGACCCCACTGCTTCACCCTTGCTCGAAGAGGTCGAGGCATGCAGATACACATATTCCATCACACCACCGGTTCCAGCAACTGTGATGAGAGTGTCTGATGACACGCACGCACCATCGACAGAGGTCGCAGAGCTGCAGTTCTCGGCACAGAGAGCAGAAATGGCAGTGTGCAGGTGCTCGGCAAAGACGTAGCGGTGAACCGCGGCTACCGCCTTCAGGGAGGTAGCAAGAGGCAGTGCGTGAGAATCAAGTGGATTGGCCGCCGACTCAAGGGCGCGGTTCATTACCTCGTATCGCGTTCCCAAGAGGCACCCCTTCCTATCCCCAACGAGAAGCCAGAGCGAAATAGCCACGTTACCATCCCGACAGCCGCAGCCGTCGTCGTTGCTCTCGCCTGCATCATACCGGCCGCAGCGGATAGGCATCAGCGACAAGGCCGTCGTGAGAGGTCCGGGGCAGTCACTGTAGACGATGAGCGTGTGCCACACGGCGCTCACGCAAAGTCCAACGGCCCCATCACCCGAAATGGAGCACCCCCCACTGCTGCAAGCATGACACAAGGTTAGCAGAAGCCTCGAGAGCACAATGGTGCCATAAACGTGATTCGTCGCCACAACAAACTCGCTCGTAGTGGCGTCAGTCGAGTGGCGTGCTGTTGCATCGTCGTCACCGCTTAAAGCGTGCGTGCTGGCGCCGAAGTTGCCTTCGTGCATCCGAGCAACGGACACTCGGGTGATTTTGCCAAACGCCTGCAGAGCTGACGTGAACGGTAACGCGTCCCCATCTGGCCGGCTGGCGTGCGCTGCCGCGAACGAGGCCACAGGTAAGGAGCCACCGAGTTCTGCTTGGGTGTAGCAGTATGGCACGGCGCACAGGACACCAGCTGTCGTTCCGACCAAGGCGCACCCAACGGACGAAAGCTGCGGCCCCCTCGCAGAGGATACGCAGCACCGTGCGACGGCGCTCTCCAATGTTGCTGCCACACCCCAGTCCAAGGCGGACTCATCCCCGGCCACTCCACAGCGCCGTCGCAATGCGCCGGTGGGCAGAGCAATCCACCAGCTGTGCGCTGATGTATCGGCGCACAGCACACACAAGGCACGGCTCGTGCAGGCGAGTAAAAGCCCACGGCCGTCCACGTGCACCGAGCGCACCTGATCCGTCTCCTTTGCCGATGAGCTTGATGAGGGATGTAGCTGCAGCAACTCCTCACGTTCGATGGTGTCGCCGTCGCAGTCCTTTGCTGTCGCCAAAATCGGTGGTTGCAGCATTACGTCGTGTAGTCGCAGCTGCACCGCTCTGCCCATGTCACATGTCTCGTGCTGCAGCGCGGACGACAGTGTGTGGGCAAACACCGCACCGTCGAAGCCACCAGAGATGAGCGTAACAGAATGCGGCGAGGAGGTGGAGAAGGCCACGCGATACGCACCGTGGCCGCGGTGCTGATGGAGGCGTACGAGACGAGGCGTTGCAGCAGCCCTCCAGCGGTCAGACTGAGTCCGGTGGCGCAAGGGCCACGTAACCAAGTCACCGTCCTCCCTGGCGTTCACCTCGACCACCTGCACGGCGCCATCCTCGCCGGCGACGCCAACGAACACGATGCAGCTTCGCCAAGGCTGCTCAGGGCCCTCTGTCGCATACGGCCACGATGCGGCGTGCAGAGCGACGTCGAAAATGCGACTGCGGGCAAAGCCAGCACCGCTCCCACGCCACAGCAGCACCCAGTCGCGTTCCTGCGGCTCTGCACTCCTATCCAAGTGTTTGCTAGTGGATGCGATTGAACCGCGTCGCTCATACAGCGCCACAGACCGATCGTCACTGCAGGTAACGAGGTGCACGCGCGTGAGCACTGTGGCGTCGTCCTGCGCACTGCCAGTGCCGCACAACATGGAATACGTTGCCTTCGCGCGAACTGAGAAGATGGCGCAGCCGCTCGGATGGGCCTGCACACGAGACACAACATAGCACGACCGCGCACACTGCCCGCGCAGCTGCTGTGACTCTGTGTAAGCCACTCTTACACACTCATCCTGCTCCTCAGCCTCCCACTCTACCACCTCACCGGCATATGTGGCGGAAAACAGCCGGCATGACACACCCGCCATCCCTTCCGGCACCCCAGTGACGTCACCTTCACGCCCCTCTGGTAAGAGCGGATGCTGCACTAGACAATCCGCGGCGAGCACGACGCCTAGCCGCGGGCCGCTAACGCGTGCAAACGCGCAGCGAGCTGACACGTCGTAGTGGCTGGAGGTCGTCTGCGCGCGTAGCGCCTGCGCAATGTTGTCCAAAGCTCCGTAGAACCAATCATTGGAGGCGGTGAGCACATGCACGACACCTCTCCGCTCATCCACTACGATGCGCAGGACACGGGCTTCGTCGGCATGGAGAACGATACTGCATGAGTACCTTGACGGATCGTCAGCTGCGCCGCATTGGGCAAGCACACGATCTGCCGCACCCATGAACACGATTGGTCGTGGCGACGATGGGTGCGCCACGTCAATTTCGTTGATGGTTGTGCCCGGCGGTGCTGTGGCAAAGCGCACGGTGGTGGAAGAAGCTTGCGGCTCGCTTACCGATGTGCTGCAGGTTAACGAATCCGTCCGACTGCAGTGAACGGTGTTCCCCGCGGCAAAGTACACTTCACCACGGCTGCCAGAGCACACAATTGCTGTGATAGGTGCATCATACACGTCGCAGCGCATGGGTGCCGAAGGCGAAGAGAACGCCGAGCTGGACATATGGGCAGGACCAAGACGTGAACGCACCAGGCCGAACGCCTTCTGTTGTGTCTAGGTGCGGTACCCGAGCGAGTAAAAAAAAGGAAATGAGGTAGGAGCGGGGGAAGAAATGGCGGGGTGACTACCACCGGTGCACACGAGGGCAATGAGGCTGAGGGGCAACGCATGGCATGGACAGCGCACCCCTGTGGCGTCCCATTCAGCAAAAGTGCCGTCCTCGCTGACCACAAGAAGAGAGCGAGAGAGCAACACCCCAAGCACACGCATCTGAAGAATCGTAAACGTCGCCGCCGCACACTTCTTCGCTGACGAGTCGAGCCGGCGCTGCCGTGCGTCCGCCCCACGGCGACGCTGTCTTGGCGCCGTTTTCACGTCGAATCTTGTTTAGCTTTGTCGTGTGTGGCTGTGTGTGCCCTTCCCCTCTCACGCAGCGACGTTTGCTGTTTTCTTTTTTTCCATCCTCGACGTGCCCGTTCGCTGCCAGGGAGGACGAGATCAAACATTGCACCACCGCTCCCGCGGCCATGTCACGGGCCCCGCATCGCGTGGTGCGGAGCGGCCACAGACAGACGTGAAACAGCGGTGTGCCGACTCAGCCATCGGAGAGCACGGCCGCTGCCTCGTGCTGTGCCCAGCCCCACATCTCCCAGGTCGCCTCACAGCCGCTCACATCATACCGGTCGCGAAGTGATGCATCCCCCGCGCGGTGGTACTCAGGCTCCCACACACCAGTGGGTGGTGTGAGGGCCGGAAATGTGATACGCTCGAGTCACGTTAGCACTTTGCCTATCACACGGATGACACAAGCGCGTTCACCATCGCAGGTCGCTCCGACGCAACGCCATCCTGGGCCTGACCCTGTCACCATGTAAAGCCATTAAGCATTGGCAAGGATAAGTGGGGCTGGCCGGCCTCCCTCACACAAATTTGGGGCCTACGAGATCCTGAGAGACCTCGTTGAGGTGCTCCCCCACGTCACCAGCGTCGAGTAGCAGCATAAACACTCAGACGAAAAAGAGTTGATGGCTAGGGATGCACGGATATGCATACATAAGCACACATCCCTCCCACAGACCAACAGAGGCATCGCACATCAGGCTGCCCATCAGAGCACAAAAGCGGAAATGGGCCAGACAAAATACCGATGCACTGGCGCCCAAGAAGAGGAAGACATGCACACACAACACACGCGCGATAAACAGCAACCACACAGCAGCACTCGCGTAGTGCGCAGCAGCTAATGCACGCCACAGGAAGAATATCAAGAAGAGTTGAGAGAGCCGCAGCGGCAGCGCATATACATCGGAGAGCCAACTCGTCCTCACCCTTAACAAATCCACAAACAGACGTGCACACCGATGATCTGCTAATCAGCCAACATCTGGCACCGCACCGTCTCCTCCTCGCTTGGGTGATCGAGCTGGGACACGGAACAGAACTTACTTGACAGAAGGCGCAGCATATAGCGGCACTGCGACGACTCGTGAATACTCATGTACGGAATCGGGTTCTCAAACTCGGAGTACCGGCAGTAGAAGTGCACCTCTGTCTCTATGCGGCGTCCCATGTCGTACTGGCACTCGTCACCGTCGCCGTAGACGGTTGCGGCGTACCGGCCGAACGCGTCGTTGGAGGCCCAGTACATTTGAGGTCCGTCAGTCCGTCGCCTCCCCAGGGAGCGGCCCTTGTTCTCTGTGAGGGCATCCTCGCGCACCTCCTTGTCCCAGCAGTAGACTGTCACGTAGTTCTCCTCTGCGTAGTGCACGCACGGATGGTCGGAACTCCGCATAACGGTCATCAAGGACTCCATTTGATGTCGCAGGGAGTATCTCTTCGCGTCGAGTGGATCACGGCGCTTTATGCTCGTGGTGTCGCACACAAATCGAGAGCCGTTGCTCAGCTGCACATATCGCGCTGTGTTTCCCCTGTCAGCGGTGGCACCCGATCGATGGCTGTCGCCATAGGGTGCTAACAAAAGGAAATGGTTGTGCTCTACAGGGTTGGAAAGATCCATGGGCGCAGCGGCAGCGCTATGCAGCTGAAGTGTCAAAACGGCCAAAGCTGCGGCAGCAAGCCACAATATGCAGCCACTGCGGCACCCCATTTGTTGTTTTTACTGGAGACGCTGGGTAGGAAGCGCGTGCGAGGGTGATGGGTGGAGTGTCGGAAACGCCTCCTCCTCGGTTGCTTTCGCTGTCGTTAGCCGGTCTTGTCGTTGTTTTCCTTTCGTCGTTTTTTTTTTGTTTAGCGGCCCGATGTGTTGTGTTTATGCCTTGCGAGTGGAGGCGAGGGGGTAGGTGTGTGGGTGATAGTTGGTGCGCGTGCACGTGTCAACACGCACATTAGCAGCTTTCGCTGGGTTAGCGGTCAAGGCAGCGGCGCCTCGCGGTGGGTTGAGGTGCTCACCCGTTTCCTGATGTAAACACACAGAAGGAAAGAAAAAGTCCACACGCACAAAGGTAGCAGTGCGGTGAAAGAGCAGAGCAGAGGACGAGAGGGCAAGAGAAGACTTGGCTCGTGCAGGAAGCCTGCGAGTACGGCCCAGCAAGAGCGAGAACAATCGAGAGTGCACGTCTCAGGAAGAGACGAGGTGGCAGCGAAAATGCACAGAAACACACCCACACAAACACACATCGTTGTGTGAGGTGTATATGCGACGGATACGTATGAAGAGTGTTTCACTAATTTTCGTGTTGTTGTTTGAGAGAGAAATGGCGGCGGCCTGGTGGATGGGGTCGTTGCCATCCACGTCGTCACCGCTCCAGCCGGTTTTGGAGGCGGGTCCCCACCACCACTTGCCCTCTCCTTTCACTCTCTTCAAGTCGCCACCAACGCACACAAACAACGCAGCGGCCTTTTGCCTTTCTCTCTCACCGACTCGATGCGGCGTTCCGTGAAGGCATTCCATGCAAGTTCGTGCATGCGGGTATTTGAATGTGTTGAGGTGTGTGGATGTGCGTTGTCCATCATACGCCAGGAGGAGAGGGGGGAGCTGCACTCGCTGGCCACATGCGCAGGCGCGCGTCGCGGAGAAAGGGTTCAAAACAACCCCCTCAGCGCAAGCCGCATGGGGCCGCTCCGTCTGCAATGCTAGCGGAGCGCCGAAAACCCACCGCTTGGTTGGGTAGCATGCGAAAGAGTAAGCCGCTCCCCCTCCTCCATCACAAGCACAAGCGCAACGTCTGCAGAGCTGCATGATCATCGCCCAAATGAAGCTGCACCTTAGTCAGCAAGTGCAACAGCTGCACGTCTCGAAGAAGAGGCGCACGGTACTCGCCAGAAAAAACGCCTCCGGGCCAAGAAGTAGCCTCCAGCAGCGCTGCCTGCGCCTCGGCACAGCTTCCCCACTCACGGAGCGCCGTCACGAGCTGAGTATCCTGGTCTGCGGTGCGCAACCCTACTGGGGTCAGAAACGCCTCCAGGAGAGCCAAAACGGGTCTATGGACCGCATCGGCATGCCTGTACGTGCTCTCCAGCTTTGAGCGGTCGCTCCGGATTACCTTGAGCGCCTTTGCCGAGTGGTCGTCAAGGCCCTGTGTGTCACCGGCCGCCACGTCAGCTGCGGTGTCCATCGCAAGAAAGGCAAACGAAATCGCGTAGTGCAGGCGCAGTGGTGCGTAGGTGGGGTAAAGAACAATGAGCTCCTCGTACGTGGCGGCGACGCGGCGCGCCACGGCGGCCCAGGAGGAGAAGGATGATTCACAAAATCGCTTCGCATGCGGCACGTGACCCAGACGCCCTCGTCTGCACGCCGCTCCCCCAGACCAGTTGAACAAGTCATAGGTCACCATCGCTGCGCCGTGCTCGCGCATCTCCGCCGACGGCACCGTGTGCACGCGCGGGCTCCAGGAAAGCACGTTGATGCTGCGCAAGAGCACCAGTGCGTGGCTAGTGCTATCGTCCTGAAGGAGGTAGTATTCCGGCAACACTGCGCTGTAAAGGTAGATGTTGCCCAGCATCCAGCTGTACGTGGTGCGCACGAGTGAGGTTGGAGCCATATCCAGCTCCGCATTCGGTTCCTGCAGCAGCATAGCTTTGAGCTTCGCGTAGCTCACATCGGCAGCACGCCGCAGGGAAGAGCAGACACTAGAAAGGTGGTTTTGACTAACCTCCAGCTCGCGAAGCGCACGCCCGCTATCTTCTACCTCCTGCGCAGCAGCCACCTGTTCGAGCAATTGAGCGTACACCGCCCCCAGCTCAGCTGCTGACTTGACCAAGTCGTCCAGCGTTGGCAACGTGGCCAGATTCGTCACCTGCGAGGTGGCCACGTCCAGTGCCATTACATCACGCTCTGCCAGTACAGGGTACTTCCTTGGCCTGCGACCCTGCTGCTGCTGCTGCTGCTGCTGCGCGCTCGATTGAAACATGATAGAGTTACCCAGACACACATAGAGCACCAGGCATACAATGAAGCAGCCCGCTGCGATCCCAAGACCGCACCATCGTCGCCGGTATCTCGAGTGACCTTTTACTGCGAAAGCTCGAGTGGCAGCGGCAGGCGACGCGGCTCCAGAGACATGGGCACTGACACGACGTTGCCGCATGTGGACAGGGCGAGCGCTCAGCACACGAGTACAAAAGGAACGGTGCGATGCCGGCGCTGCTGTGTGACTTTGTTGCTCAAACATCGGTCAAATTGTCGGTGAGGGCAGAAGGGCAAGAGCGAGGTGTTTGTGCAGCGAAGATAGGGGAAAGGAAGATATCGTGGTAGGTGGAAAGCGTGGGGCATGAGCAGAGGGGGATGCAAGTGATCAACAGTCCCATTCCTCCAAGGGTCCGCACGGATTCTTCTTACACAGCCCGCGCACTCTGTGTGGCGTTGCAACATTCGGCACGAAAAGCGACAGCTTCACGCATAGAGGTGCTCGAGCGCCGGTAAAACACGAGCAAGTGTGCTGCGCCGAAGTTCCAGACGACCACCTCCGTATCCTGCACGGCAGTACTCTCTTTATTTTTTTCTGTTTGTTGCTGTTACGGACCATCGAAGGCCTGTAACTGCATTACGTGCATACGTGTGTGTGTGTGTGTGTGTGCGCGCCACAGTGTGCCACTATCCCCGGCCCCTCCCCCACACTCCGATCTCCTCCTAGATCTTCTGCTAGAGCGAGGGGAAGGGGAAGGGTGACAGATTCATCGCGTCTGCGTGTCTTTCACACCGTTCCTGATTTTTTAAATGGTCTTGGTGATAATCGTAGTAATGACGATAGGAATGATGAGCTGTATGCGTACGTGTCTGTGCATGTATGGCGTGTGTGTGCGCGCGCTTGCATGCTTCAGCTCCTCTGTTGAAGTTGGTCGAGCAGAACGAGAAAGGAGAAGCGGAAGGGGAGGGGAGGTACCAACCAACAAAAAAACAAGGGAAAAGAAGCGAAGAAAATGGGGGGAGGATCGGGAAGAAAAGTGAACCAAAGAAGGGGGAGGGGAAGATATAGATCTATATGGATGGGGAAAAGGAGGGGGCGCCCCAGATGATAGACAAAGGCAAACGAGAAAAGGAAAAGGAAACATACAAGAGATGACGCAACCATGACCAGCGATAGAAGTACAGACATCGATATCACAAACAGCGAGTGCAAGCAAGGGGCAAAAACAGTGACACACACGCACACACACAGAGGAAGGGACAAGCAAAAAGCAGGTGAGGCGAGGAGGACAAAGAATCACCGGGGGGCGCACGTGCGACCTATGGTCTAGTGGGTGACAACGGAGTTGAGCTTCAGGGATAGGGATGGCGCGACAGGGAGAGACGGGATAAGATAGTGAAATGCCTCAAAAGCAGCCGCCCATGCGCGTGTGAACGTGGCCTCGCCGTTCGCGGAAAGCCGAAGCTCCCAAGACCACCAGGTGAACGCGAGAACAGCAGCAACAACAATGACAAGGAAACGAGCAGGGGCGCGAAATAACAACACGAACGTAGAGAAAGTGAGAGCACGGCATCGCCGTTGCAAAGTATATGAAAAGGAGAAGCATGTCCGCTTCAAACACGTCAACCCGGTGGGAGGCGGCGGGGGGATAACAAACGAAAAAAGAAAAGAGCCACGGCCGCCGCTCATCCCGCACACGCACAAACACGCATGTCCAGATTCCTCCTCCCTCCCCACTTTCCGATCCGACTAAAGCACTAAACCACAACACAATATACATGCAGGAGAATACGAGGGAGACAACAGGGGCGCTAACAACGAAGTCCGAAATGCAACACGAAAAGAAAAAGGGGGAGGGGAGGGGGCAGCGCACACCGGCGCACGACATGCACTTCAGGGCATGTAAGGGGACGTGCGAAAGACGTGAGGTCAACAAACGGCATCCCACCCCTCTTAACGTTTCTGCCCCTTCTCCTTCCCGTTGTGTGAGCGCACGCAGCAGTATCTACATCTCACGCAAATGATTGACGACGCCGCCGCGGACAGTGTACTCGTTCAGTGTCTCCATCGTAATGTCGCCAAGGTTCTTCGCGAGCACCCTCGGAATGGACAGCGTGGTCTCCTCAGGAGTCGGACTCACGTCAACAACCATGCGGAAGCGCTCCAGCGCCTTCTTGGAAAACCCATCGATGCCATCCATCACCACAACGGCGCGGTTTGTCGCCGCATCCATGCGATGCGCGCAGGCCTCGAAGTAGTCCATCTCGGGACGCCAACGCAGCCCCAGCTCCTCGCCCTCCTTGCCTTCCAGGAAGTTGTCAAAAATGGAACTGCCCTTTGTGGTTTCGTTGATGACCCAGCGAGCATTCTTGCTGCCGCTGACGCACCCGACGGCGATCCCGTACTGGCGGAGAAGGGAGATGAGCTGCAGAACACCCTCACGCATCGGCATGCCGTGCGTCGTCGCGTAGGAACGGAACAGCTGCAGTTTGCGGCAGCACAGGCCGTAGAGAGTGTTCGACTCCGCCGTGTCATCCACCTCGCCGGTCGGCGGGGGGTTCTGGTTGTATTTCTTGAAGATCTCATTCAGGCCGTAGAAGGGCTTCACATGCCGCAGATAAGCGAGGTAGAGCTCCTTCGTCATCGAAAAGTCTGAAAAGCCGTGCTGATGAAAATGCTCCTCCAGCGTTTGTGTCCAGGCATGGTAGTGAACGCCCTCGATGTCCTCGACGACGCTATCGAGCTCGAATACGACGCAGTCGAAGTCGAACACGCGCACCTCTCTGAAGAGTCGCACCGTCTCGGGGTGATTCAGTCGCAGGGTGATGCGGTTTACGCCGGCGTGGACCAGGATGAGGTCTGTCACACCCTCTGGCGCGCTAACTAGTGTATATGTAACGAGCCTCTTCGTCACCAGGACGCGCACGAGACAGCCGCGGTGCCGCGCGTGGAACTCGAACTCATCCATTTCTTCACTCAAAACGGGATTGAAGTGTAGCACGCCCTGCGCCACACGCAGTCCACAGATTCCCACCGCCATGGAGCTCCACGACCCCGCCGCCGCGGTGCAGTGAAGGCCGCCGCCGGAGTTACCGACGAGGTTGTCGATGTCCACAAAGAGTGAGTCGTGAAAGTAGTCCATCGCCTTGTTCGACAGACGCAGCTGCGCCGCCACAACGCTAAAGATGGCGAGCCGCAGCGCCGAGTCTGAAGCGGTTACAGCTTCGTAAAACGTGAAGTCCGCCTTTGCCTCGTCTAACGAGAAGCTGTCCGGCGCGAGCATGATTGCTAGCAGCACGTCCGGTATGTGGCACACTCGATGCCGGTACACCACTGTCGGGTGGTACAGCGATGTTAGCGGGCCCTCCGCGCCGTCCTTGAGCGACGTGAGGTTCCAGTGCTTCTTGCGCATGAAGGACTGGTCCATGGGGTGGATACGATGGGTGCCGTCGAAGGGCAGCACCATCTTCGCCGCCGCTTGGTCCATGGCAACAATGTCGTTTTCCGTCATCTGAGCTCGGTGCATAATGCCGTGCCACATCTCCGGGCTCTCTTGTCGAAGCATGACCGCCAGCTGAACCGCCCACTGCAGATGCATCTGCGCCATCAAGTTCGTGAAGAAGTTGTTGTCGGCGACATCGTTGTACGTGTCGGGGCCCGACACGGAGCGCAGGTGGAACAGGCCCTTTTCCCACGTGCCCCACTGCAGCCAGACAAGCGCCGTCGTGAAGATGAGGTCAGCACCGCCTTGCACGAGGATGCTAGTGTCGTTCGTCGCCGTCACATACTCCTTCAGCGCGTAGACGACGACGGCGTTCACGAAGAGAAACGCGCCGCAGTAAGGCGTGGGGTTCTTCTCTCCTGTCACGGTACGGTATGGAAACAAAGCGCCGCGGGGAAGTGACAAGTCCGCCGCAATGTCCTTTGCCTCGTTCAGCGTACGAATGCGAAACTCAAGCAGCGCGCGCGCCTTCTTCGGACACGCGTGGGAGAGGAACGGCACGATCAGCGCGTCCACATCCCACTGCTGTACACCCAGGAGCATATCGCCTGTCAGACCGCGGGTCGGGAAGCAGTAGTACGGGTCCCCGCTGGTCGACATGTAGGTCTGCAGGATATTGAAGCGGAAGGCGCCCTGCACATCCGCCCTCGGCTCCACCCGCACATCCGCCGTGTCCCAGAAGGCGTTCATGACGTCGCGGTGCTCCGCCAGCAGCCCCTCGTAGCCAAGTGCTGCCACCTCGCGAGTCTGATGCGTCGCCACGTCGAGCAACTCCTCCGTCGTTGCATCCTCGTCGCCGAAGTGGCCGATGACTTTGACAAACTCGACAATGACGCCGTCGGAGATGCAGCTCGTGTAGGACGTCTCCGTCCCCCACTCTGTCTCGCGGCTGTTTGGGGTGAGAGTCGTCGGAGACGTGGCCGCCGGTCTCGATGGCGAAGCACTGCAGGACGGGCTAGTACCAGATGGAGATGTGCCAAAGCCCGTGTCACCGCCTGTGCCACCTTGGGTGGGGGTGTTGGCTTCCCTCGACGGGAAGGTTTGTATGCCGGCAGGGTAGGAGCGGGACGTGCACGTCTCGACGGAGGCGATGACAAGATGACGACAGCTATTACGCGTTCGCACGAACACGACACTCATGGCGTCTTGAATGTTCGACTGGGTGAACATGGTCTCGACGTCGTACTCGGCAGCTGAAAGGAATGTACGCGAGATGAGGCGCACGTCTGTGTTGTGCGCGTTTCGCACGCTCATCTTGTAGTGCATGGCGGAGATGTTCTTGCGCGCCGCAGAAACAAAGCGCCGCGTCTCGATGGTAATCTCGCGGTGCTGCTGGTTGGAGAACCAGACAAAGCGGCGATGCAGCTCCCCTGTGCGCAGGTCGAGGCGGCGAGTGTGGTTCCGTGTGGGACCCCGTGCGGCGGTAATGTGCTCGCCGCTGAGGAACGCGTCGATGCAGAAGGGATCTGGCGTGCGCAGACGGTAGCCTTCCTTGGTGGAGATGCCAGCCGAGAAAGGACGTGGATGCATGAGAGGACGCTGCTCATAAAACCCAGAGAAGTACACTCCTCGGGGTCCACGAGGGCCACTGACGCTACCACCACTACTGCCGCCGCCCTGCGCGCGCGAGTGGTGCCAGTCTCCTCCGTCAGCCAAAGGGCATTGTCGACCCTTGACGTCGCTGTACAGCTCATCACCTCGACGGCTGTTGTGATACGCACGCTGACGACTAGTATACGCCCTGTGCCGTTCGTGGCGGTTCTGGCCCGCTTCCGTCTCCTCTGCATGCCCACGCACGCCGACGAGGCCGTTTCCGAGAGAGAAGAGCGTCTCGCTCACAAGCGCCTGGCCACCAACCGGCAGGGTATCCTCGCGCAGCTCCCATCTGTCCACCTTGATGGCTGCATCGATGCGACGTCCGACAGACGCGCTGCCGGCTCCGTCCTCCGTGACCTTTGATAACATTACGCATGAAACAAAACAGAAACGTGCGGAGAAAACACACTAAGCGGAGGGGGGAAACAATAAAAAATGAGTCGTCCAGAGGACGCGGTGAGAACACGCGAGAGGCGGTGGTGAACGCCCGCGGTCGATCCAGACAACGGTGCGCGTGCGTGTCTGCGTTCCTATGCCACCTAAAATGAAGCTGCGGTAGACGTTCGTGTACATATGCAGACGCACGCGCTGGTCGATGTCGAGCGCGTTAAGGGTCGGCCTGTCCAACAGAAATAAGCGAGATGGTGGGGATGACAAGTTCACAGGAGTTTGCGATGATTGCTCGGGTACTGCCACACGCGTGCGGTATGGGAGAGGTTCACGAAGAAGCGAGGAAGAATGAGAGCGAACCGAAAGACAAAATGCCACAAAGGTGTTCGCAAGTCGGCCGGCGTGAAACAGGACGGAAAAGGCGGGAGGAGGGAGTGAAGGGGCGACAGCGGAGACGGGGTGTGGCGCGGGGCAGCGCACAGGGGAGAGGCAGAAAACACAGTGACAGGGACAAAAGAGAGAGAGCGGTGGTAGTTACGAAATCAGAGGGATGGAGCACTCATAGACATGGGAAGGCTAGCATACAAGCGCCTCACACTAAGCAGCGTGACAAGGTTCATCGGCTCGTTGAGATACACTCATGTCACGGCAGCGCCGAGCTGATACGCTTGTGGGTGGCAGCTCTGCCTGCGCATATTTTTGTTGGCATATCCTGTCTCCGTTTCACTATGCACACATAAGGAGAGGATAGGAGTGGCGAGTCCACCGCACGGGCACGTCGCCTGCATCTCGTCCATCTCAGTTACATGCGTAAGAGTTCGATCAGTAGCTTTTTTTCTTTGTTTTCAGCTGTTGTTGCTCGGCTCAGGACTGATGAAGCGCCGCCGCCCCCCCCACCACCACCACGCAGGACTGAAGAATAAGGAGAGTGGTAGGGGGGGAACACACAAAACACAACACGAAGATCACACCAGAAAAGCAATGTCCACATTCACTCCACGAAACAGCAACGGATTTAGTGACGCCTGGACAGCTCCTCTGACAAACACGGACACGGAGTTATCAAGGCCTCGCAGTTCGACTAGCTTCGCGGGGTCGAGGTGTCGCGACCTGGTGTGCGTGGCGGCATGGCAGACGCCGACCGCCGCGTTGGCAGACGCATTGCTGCGTGAATCTGATTTCTTAGCAGCGTGAAGCGTCGCACAATGGCGTCCTGATCAGCGAAGTACCTCATGGAAAGCTCGCGCGCCTGTTGATCGAGGTGGCTGTCAAGCTCGCGAAGACTCTCCTCCAGCTTGTAATCCTCTTGCACCTTGAACTGCACACGGCGGCGCAGCTCCACAATCGTCTCCTCTGCAGCGACCTGCTCCTGAGACAGTTGGTGGTACTGCGTCGTCACGTATTGCCATTCAGCTGTGAGGGCGCGAACACGTTCCTCTTGCTGGTTCAGTAGTGCCTGCAGGCCGTGAACGATTGCTCTCTGCTCCCGTGCCTGCCAGTCCTCGAGCGTCGTGGTTGGGTCGTGACGGTACGGCATTCTTGCGTCCGCAATGGTGAGAGCGCCGGTAGCGTCAGAGGACGTCACGTCCACCCGCCCACCGTGGCTGTGGATAGCCTCCACCAAGGCGTCCATGAAGGCGGGCAGGCGGCGAGCCCGATCACGGTGCTGATCGCTGCTTTCTCGCAATGTTCGCAGACTAGTCAACAAACCGTGAAGCCACTCCGCGAAGGCGCCGGAGCGAAGAGCCGCAAACGAAACTCGCGCACTCACCGATGTGTCTCGCAGCACATCGGAGACGACGTGATCGATGAAGTCCTTCACGGAGGTACACTTGGCATTCACGACGGTGTTGACGAGATGAAGCGTCGCCGTCACGGTGTCGTCGAAGCGCAGCGATGTGACGCCACTTTTGTTAAGCGCACGCGCCGGCGCGTGTGGCGTGGTGGTCACGCCATTGACAGCAGTAGCGGCATCACCTCCAAAGTGGTCGCGTAGGGTCGAGTAAACAGCTTGCAGATCACCGCGTGTGCGCCGCAGTCGCTCGGCGGTGTCGACAATCATCTGAGCCGCCCGCCTAACCTCCGCTTCGCTTGCGAAGAACTCAACGCCGTCAGCTGAAGTAACTGCAGCCTCGCCACAGTCGCCGGGGTCTTCGGATTCGTCTACCAACTGAGGAAGGAGAGCTCTGCGAAACGCCTGCCACAGGGTCGACAGTGTTGTGGTGGCCCGCACCTTCGCCTCCTCGCGGTCGCGCGCCTCAGTCTTCCAGGCAATCAGCTGCGCCTTGGCAGCATCGCACTCCTCCGCTCTGCAGGCGAGTGCATCAGCGAGGTACGCAATTCCATCCAAGCAATCTGCCGGCGTATCTTTGTCGAGTCGCCGCGACTCTGCCTCGCCCAGTACGGCTGCTGCTCGGCGGTCCACAGTCGAAATGGTATCGCGGACGTGTCGCTCTAGCTGGGCCATACGTCGCTGCAGCATGCCATGGGTTTCTTCCAGCGAGGCCAAGGACTCCCTTGCCATGTCGCATTCCCCCACTGCACCACACAACCTGCCGTTGAGACTTTCGACATCGCTGCGCAGATCTCTGCAGCAGGCAATCAGCTGATTAATGTTGCCTTGCTGACGCTCTACAAGCTGCACGGCAGCGTGCATGGCAAGCGGCACATCTTCCAGTGATTCAAGGCGGCACTCGTGCGAGGCCATCACCGCCGTCACAGCTTCCTTCAGCGGCCCTGAGGACATCATTAGGGCGTTGAGGCGCTGCAGCAGGTTGCCCTCTCGGGCCTCCGCCCCCAGCACCGCCGCCTTGACTTCAACCATGCGGGACTGCAGGATTGTCATCTCCCCACGGACCTCCGCCGCGTCGCTCGTCTGGCGCCAGCCCTCCTCAACTGTTGCCTGTACCGCCTCCACCACAGCTACCCACTGCTCTTCACTTACAGCCGCGGCAGCTGACCCGGCCGAGGGGACCAATTCGGCGGATAAGCACAATGCCGTCACAATGCCAGCGTACGCCTCCGCCGCGGCCTCCGCGGAAGCTTTCAGTGTCGCTATCTCGTCCGTCTCCTTACGCTCATAGCGTCGGACCGTCTCCTGCAGCGCTTCGACATTACCCGCAGCAGCGGCGCACTGCCTCTGCAGCTCTGCAAACGCGGCGGCAGCGTCACAAACGTCCTTCTCCAAGCGGCACCGGGCCGCGGCGTCTTCGGCAGCAGTACGAGCAAGCTGCCTTGATGCCTCCAAGAGGCACGGCAAACAGGAGGCATCCCTCAGTGAGACTTCTTCATTGGGGCAAAGAAGGGAGCCAAGAGCCTCAATAGCGTCAAGAACATGCTCAAGCTGGGCTTCCACCTCTGTCGACCTGCCTCGCGCTATATCGAGGTCCGCCCGTCCGTCCGAAAGCGCCTGCTCATAAGCCGCTTTCGCAGAGTCCAAGTCACTGCGCAGTGCAGCACACGTTGCCGTCAAGCGCCCGTGCGCCTGCACAAGACGAGGGACGAGTACTGCCTCCTGCTCCAAGATATGCAACGTCTCTGGTGGAAAGCACGTCGGCACAGCAGCGCATGACGCGTCACCTTCGCTCTCGAGGAGCACTCTACGACAGTCCTCCTGCACAGACACCAAACCCGACGCCGTGGTAACCAATGACTCGTGCGCTGTGAGGAGGGAGCAGTGCTGGGCTGTCTTTTGCGCGCATTGCGCCTCGGCCTTAGCTGCCCGTGCGAGCACCTTCTCCACCAGGAAGCCCAGTTCTCGGAGCTGCGGATTGCACACCGCATCTAGACGACTCGTGGCTTCCTCACCAACCATTATCGCACGCGCGGCGCGTTCTTCTGCGACCAGCACTTCGACGCTCAGAGCGCACACCAGCCCCTGCAGTTGTGGAACCGCCACCTCTCGCAGCTCCACCCGATCCCGCTGCAATTCAGCCACCAGATCTCCTAGCGACAAGGACGCATCCTCCCACGACAACCTCTGCGCCACATTGGCGCACAGAGCGCTGCTCAGCTCGCTCTCCAGCGCCGTCAGCCTCGCGCACTCCTCCGCGTACGCCATGCATTTCTCCATAAAGTTAGGCGACTGCGTCGAAAGAAAAGGCGAGGTGTCCGGGAAGACAGCGGATGCTTCCTGCAGCAGTGTTCTGAGAGCCTCGAGCTCGTGGTGGCGGTGCTGTTGCGCCTCGGCAGCCAACTGAGACGCCGCACGAAGACTTGACACTTCCTCCACCACTGCCGCGACAAGAGTTGGTAGGCAAGACTCGGTGCTCGATAGGGAATCCTGCAAAGACTCGCGCAAGTCCTCAAAGAGTCGAGTGGTATCCGTCGTGTATTTCGAAACATGCTCGGCAGCGGATTCAAGGGAGTCCAAGATTGACGCCTGGGATTCCGGCGAAGCGCAGTAAGGATGACCCGCCATTAAGCTGTGGTCACCAGGAACTGAAACAACGACCCCGGCGGAAGACAAGGCACTACAAAGGGTCTGCGTCACCCGCGCCACGGAGCAATACCACTCCTCGCCTGTGAATAGAGTACCATTAGCAGCAGTGCGGTCACCTCGTTCCTCTATCATAGCATACACAGCGTCTGAAAGCTTGTTGGGTGCTGTGCGACAGCCCACATCAGTCGTGGATACCGCGTCTGCTGCCGTGACAGTGGGGCACCTTGCCGCAGATGATGCCACTCCGTGTGGCGTTCCAGTACCTAACGCCCTCTCTGGTGGTGCGCCAAGAAGAAGGTGGCAGGCCTGGTCCGTCGCCCCGAGAAGCGCCTCGCAGGTAGCTTCCTCGGTGCAAGGGGCCGACACGGCAGCCCCAAGCAAGCGCTCTGCCTCTGTAAGTTCACGACACACACTTGACCCATGCGCGGAGAGATCGGTAAGAGCGGTGCCCGGCAGTGGACGGTCCACCCCTTCCACGATGGCACGTAGCACTCGCAGCTCGGCTGCCAACGGAACCACCTTCACCGCCCAATCCTGCACAATCTCGCTGCGGAGACGCGACTCCTTGGACTCCAGGGATTTCGTCTGGTACTCGAGGCTGTAAGAGGCGACGACGTGCATCAAGTCCTCGAGAGACCGCGCTTGCCCCGCCGCCTCAAACAACCCACCGGCATCCATGACTTGAGATGAACCGCGCTCCTCGGCATCGTTGAGACAGTCCTGCATGGCGTCCACGCGCGAATGTACAAGGTACATCTCTTCCACTCTTTCGCCATCGCCTGTCGGGGCTCTTACACCGGACTCAGACGCAGCACCTTCTCGCACGCCAAAGTCGAGAGCCTCCGCGTGTGCAAGAGCGGCGACGAGCTGCATTTGGGTCGCAGACTGCCCGAGTGCTGCAGGCGCTGCTTCCATCGTCGCAATCGGCTTGTGACATTCATTCATGGGCGCCTGTATTTTTTCAAGGCTCTGCTCGCTGGTCGTGACGGGTGCACGCAACTCCTCTCGATGGAGTGACAATCGAGATACTGTCGCCTCAGTCGAATGGTGCTCAGAAGCGCGACGCTTACAAGCATCCAGAATGTCAGAAAGACGGCCTTGAAGCGCCTCCTGAGGCTTAGCAGAGGCTGACAGGGAGATGGCTTGCCGCACAAGTGGAAGCAACTCGGCCTTCTCCGCGTTCTGTGATTCGGAGCCGTGTTGTGCACTCACGGTGGCGTCAACATCCTCGGCGAACCTGCTGAACAGTTCAGCGACAGCATCCCAGCGCTGCTGCTGAAGCGCCACATCTGCAAGCGGAGCTGCGTGCTCGTCTTGCTCGCTTCTGAGCACGAGCTCCCCAGTCTCGCTTACCTCACTTAGTGTGAGCAACTGGTCGTGCATCAACCCTCTCGCCTGCGCGCTTCCTTCCTCATCGCATTTGCGCACATGTAGGTGCTGAAGCTGACCACGCTCCATCTGCTCGATGCGGACTCGCACATTCTCGGTCACCGCAGCCAGCATTTCGAAAGAGGACGAGGTGGCGACTGGGTCCGCCGCGATGTTTGCAAGCGGAGTTAGTACCGCCAACGTGTGTTCCATGCTTTGGGCGTAATGGTGCAAGATATCACTCGTGAGATCCGTGATGTCTCTAAGAGTCCACCTCGCCTCATCGCACGTCGGCGACGTTGCCGCCGCCGAAAGACTGCCAACTCTGCCTGGGGTGGTAACGGAAATAGTACTACGCAACGATCGGCAGCAAACACCGACCATGCTGGTGAGATCGTTTCGTTGCTGCGTAACATCAGCTAATTCATCCGCAAAAGAGGTAAACCGACGCGACTGCAAAACCTCCGAGCATGCCTGAGCTGCGAGTCGGGGAAGCTGACTGTACTCCACAAAAGACGGGGTGTCACCATCGCTCACAGGGGCCCCGTGCATCCCGGTGCCGCCACTCAAGGCAACGAGGCTTCGGAAAGTGGCCATTACAATGTTCATCAGCTCCCCCTGCCAGTGTACGGCTTCAGAAACCGTCGCAGCGAGGCGGCGGCAGGCGACACGCAGACCCCACTCCACTGGCAGAGTGGGCTGAGACTGCGAAGGCGACGCGTCGTCGAGAAACGCAGCACGCGGCAGCGCCATTTGCAAGGTCACCACGCTCTCATTCAAAGCTGCCCCACACTCCTTCACTAACGCTGTCATTGACGATAATGATTCTCGCAACGCCACTGCGTTGGCATCTAAACACTGGAGCGTCTCGAAGCTACTTCTCAGCGTCTCTGCGAGAAACGCAACAGAGGCATAATCCCGATGATCACAGTCCTCGCTATCGTCACGCTTTCGCACAAAGTCACTAAGCTTTATTAGCGGAACACGAACCCGAGGATCCTCGTACCATAATTCCTTCTCCTGCGCCCCTCTAAGAGAACCACGTAAAGTGTTCAGCTCCAGCAACAGCCCTCGTACACGTCCAACGAGCTCCTCAACATCACAACCCAACATTCCGCTCATCTCCACAACCTTTGCGGTGCACAAAAACACGGTTCCGACGTACGGCAAGAGATTCAAACCACCTATCACACACCCAACACGTGCGTCCGCCTCCTCGGCCACCACCTCCATCAAACCCATATCTAAAACATAATTGCGGCACTTACTAAACAACTCGCGCAGCTTCTCGTCGCGGTCCGCCTCCAGCTGCCGCCGCACTGCCTCCACGCGCTCCTCCGCCGCCGCGACCTCCGCGCGCAGTGCACGCTCGCGCTCCGCAGCATCGGCGGCCGCACGCGCAATCACCTCCGCGGCAGACTCCGACGCCGGCGCCTCGACGCCCAGCGCAGCAAGCGCGCCGGCAATGCCGTCGGACAGCTCCTCGCGCGCAGCCGCCGTCTCCGCCAGCCGCTCCTGCGCATCCCGCAGTCTCTCGTCGCGGTCCGCCTCCAGCTGCCGCCGCACTGCCTCCACGCGCTCCTCCGCCGCCGCGACCTCCGCGCGCAGTGCACGCTCGCGCTCCGCGGCATCGGCGGCCGCACGCGCAATCACCTCCGCGGCAGACTCCGACGCCGGCGCCTCGACGCCCAGCGCAGTAAGCGCGCCGGCAACGCCGTCGGACAGCTCCTCGCGCGCAGCCGCCGTCTCCGCCAGCCGCTCCTGCGCATCCCGCAGTCTCTCGTCGCGGTCCGCCTCCAGCTGCCGCCGCACTGCCTCCACGCGCTCCTCCGCCGCCGCGACCTCCGCGCGCAGTGCACGCTCGCGCTCCGCGGCATCGGCGGCCGCACGCGCAATCACCTCCGCGGCAGACTCCGACGCCGGCGCCTCGACGCCCAGCGCAGCAAGCGCGCCGGCAACGCCGTCGGACAGCTCCTCGCGCGCAGCCGCCGTCTCCGCCAGCCGCTCCTGCGCATCCCGCAGTCTCTCGTCGCGGTCCGCCTCCAGCTGCCGCCGCACTGCCTCCACGCGCTCCTCCGCCGCCGCGACCTCCGCGCGCAGTGCACGCTCGCGCTCCGCGGCATCGGCGGCCGCACGCGCAATCACCTCCGCGGCAGACTCCGACGCCGGCGCCTCGACGCCCAGCGCAGCAAGCGCGCCGGCAACGCCGTCGGACAGCTCCTCGCGCGCAGCCGCCGTCTCCGCCAGCCGCTCCTGCGCATCCCGCAGTCTCTCGTCGCGGTCCGCCTCCAGCTGCCGCCGCACTGCCTCCACGCGCTCCTCCGCCGCCGCGACCTCCGCGCGCAGTGCACGCTCGCGCTCCGCGGCATCGGCGGCCGCACGCGCAATCACCTCCGCGGCAGACTCCGACGCCGGCGCCTCGACGCCCAGCGCAGCAAGCGCGCCGGCAACGCCGTCGGACAGCTCCTCGCGCGCAGCCGCCGTCTCCGCCAGCCGCTCCTGCGCATCCCGCAGTCTCTCGTCGCGGTCCGCCTCCAGCTGCCGCCGCACTGCCTCCACGCGCTCCTCCGCCGCCGCGACCTCCGCGCGCAGTGCACGCTCGCGCTCCGCGGCATCGGCGGCCGCACGCGCAATCACCTCCGCGGCAGACTCCGACGCCGGCGCCTCGACGCCCAGCGCAGCAAGCGCGGAGTTGGTGGTGCTGGTGAGTGGCGAGGTGTTTTGTTTGTAATCGTGAAACTTGGCGATTAGCTCGCTGAGGGATTTCTCTTCTTGCTCTTTATGTTGAAGCTGCTGTTCCAGATGCGCGGACTTTTTCTCAAGATCTTGAATATATGTAGCGATGGGAACGCCCCCACTACGCATCTTGAGCTTTGAGTAGAGAGCCGCATTGGTGCACAGCGTATCTATAAAGAACGGTAGTTGATCGAGCTCATCCATGGTGGGAAGTGAGGAAAATGAGAGAGCCGCGCGTTCCGACGACGGCTGATGGCCGCTGTCGTGAACGGAGCTCTCCGCCTCGTGAATGAGCAGGTGTTCCTCCAGGATGCCCCATAGCTTTCTAAACTGCTCGTGCTCATTTCTCATAAGTTGAAGGACATCTACGTGAGTGCCATCCGTGCCTGATTTGGCAGCTGTGTAGATTGTGGATGTCTGCTGCAAGAGAGCGTGATAGGCGTGGACAACATTGGTTATCATCTCCAGCACTGAACCGTCGGACACGCAAGTTGTGGAAAGAGGTACGACAGTTTCAAGCGCCCAATCGTAGAAAGCCCGGAGTCGCTGGGTGACGACGGCAGCTTCGAGACCGGTCTCCTTCGGGGCCACCGTGAGAAGCGTCGTCAGCTTGTGAAGTGCCGTGTGATCCTCGGCGAACACCGGCGTCACGGATTCGGTGCTCTCAAGGCCGTCTGCAGGCGCGGTAGGAGTGTGCGACTGCGTTGACTGAAGCTTCTGCGCTATGCCGGCCTTCACTGCAGTATTGGCTGCCAGCGAAGAGGCGGGAAGCAGCAGTGCCCCTCGCGGGATGGCAGATTGCAGTGCTGACAGCTTTGCTTGCAGTACGGCGACGTCCTTCTCCCACGCCTCCCCAGCAGCGAGAAAGTTGCACTTGAGGTTGGCGATCTCTTCATCACGTTCCTGCCTTAGCGCCTCCAACTCCTTCATCACTTCCTCCAGCTCGCGTTGCCTCTCGCGGGCAGCGATGCGCTCCTGCTCGAGGGCCTGGATTGCCTCCAAATGAGCGGCAGAGATTAACAGCTTCTGTGCGCCACTAGAGGACGCAGACAAAAGACCCGAGAAACGGCTCTCGCTCATGCCGCCTAATGAGCCACTCGCTCCCAAGGATGCCTCGGCGGCCGTCGAATTGTCTAGCGGCACCTCGCCGCGCAGTGCTCTGAGAAACAAGTTCCGCAGAGACGCGTATTCGCGGTACTGTGACCGCAGCAGGTCATGCGCTACGTCGCTATAAGCGAAGACCAGCTCTTCGAGCTTGCGAGAGAGCTGCTTTATGTGGCGACTCGCGTCGAAGTGCTGCTGCTGCAGCGTTTCCACCTCCAATTCTTTTCGGTTGAGTAAGCTGCGAAGCTCACTCAGCTCCCCTGGCACGCTCGTCGCCGGAGAGACCGTGGTCGGGGCTATGCTTGCGGCCAGAGACGCCTTGAGGGAGGATACATCCGCGGTGGCGCGGGTGAGTTCGTCGATAAGAACAGCAACGATTGTCTCCACACGCTGAGGGAGAGCCGCCTGCTCCTGTTGTTCTGCTTTTTCGCGGTTCCACTCCTGAGACAGGGAAAGGGCACTTGTGTGCACTTTCTCCGTAAAGCTACGTACCGCATTTACACAGGCGCTCTCCAGCTTTGCAAGGTCGGCGGCCGCTGCACTGGCGCTGGCCGCCGCCTTGTCCACTTGCTGTTTCGTGACGCTATCGGCTGGCTCTGCTGGCGTCGGCATCTTCCTCAGGCGCTCTACGTAGGCATGCAGTGTGTCGGGCAATATCTTTGTCGTCTTCAGCTCCCTACCTTCTACTAGTGCCCCCACCTCAGCTGCAAACACCTGAAACTGCTCCAGCTCGACCTGTAGATTGCTTGCCTGCGACTGCATCTCGTCGACGTCAATCTCCATTGTTCCCTTTGTTACCGCACAAGGATGGATGCTGCTCGGAGCGATCGACGGCGAAGAGAGCAAGGACGACGGCCCCGCAGCAGCGCCCCTGGTAGAATTGGCTGGTATCACCTTCATCGCAGGACGCATGTCTTCCTCGATGGCGTGCAGCACGGATTCTACGTGAGCGTCCCAGTCGAGCCCGCCACAGCCCGCCGGCGTGTCGAAGACGTCAGCGTTTTGGACCTGCAAGGACGGATTAGACAAGTGAGCAAAGTCGTTAAGCAACGCCACACATCGATTCTTCCACAGGTCGAGCGAGCGACGAGCCACGGCGCTGCCGCCGCCGAGGCCCGGTCTTTCGTAGCCATCGTCGTCACTCGAGGTGGTGTCGTCATGATCTCGCGCACCGTCTGCATTCGCATGTGCCCTCAGGGCCTTCTTGTCGCGGCCCTTCACAAACCCTTCGTGGACAGGCGGGCACTCGTAGAGCTCCGCAAATTTTCGCCACATTGAAAAATCCTGCTGATCATCTGTGCAGAGCACGATGCGCTCGCGCTTGCCCAGCGACATGGTGCCAGGGATCGTGTTGTCACGCAGAAACTCCAATACAAGATAGTAGTACGTCGCTGTGGACGGGTCCTTGCGGGTGCCGCGTCGCAGGGTGGCGGCGGTGGTGCTCGCTGCCAGCTCGCGCCATGACGGCTTCGGGTGATGCGTAAACCACGCGACACGCTTCATGCTGCGGAAGGCGATTTGCTTGATCTGCTTACTCTGCTCACTACGGGAGGAGTAAGCGCAGAAGCAGTCCTTCTCTATGGTGATAAAGTTCTTCAGGCCGCGACCAGCCCCAATCTTTAACGGGCCGGCGCTGTCAGCGCACATCCACATCTCCCCTGTGATGCTGACGGGTGCATCACTCATCTCCTCTATAAACGACATGAGCGATGCACTTAACGAGTTATTCGTTTTACGTCTTCCGTTTGACACGCAGAGAACTGGACAGTATAAGCGATAGGCGAGAACGAAATGCACTTCCACAAGGTGATGGCAAGCGGGAGCAGAGTTACGGGAGACGATGAGGAAGCAAACGAAAAAGGACACACGCTGAGAAAAATAGCCGACCAAAACGAAGAACAGCAGTGGCACCAACTCAGCAACACGAGCTCGCCAGAAGTCACACAAGAACGCCAGTCGGCGCAACCACAGCGGCCAGGCGCTGGCTGATGAGAGAAAAAATGAGGAGCCAGCAAACCGCAACACATGCAGCAGCTGCAGCAGGACCAGGCAACTTCTCCCGCCAGACACCAAGAGTGAGGTAAGGTGAGGTCGAAGTGACCTGCACGCCACCACGACTCACTCACGATGGAAAAGAGAAAAAAAAATCGAGCCCAGCTGGATGCGGCAATGAGAGGTGCTATGAGGAGCACAACACGGTATAGGCGTAGCTGTAACACACACGTCGCGGAGATGTGATGCCCTCACCCGGCAATGCACCCCCACTCCAGAGAAAAAGAGAGATGCTCAGAGAAAGCTCAGCCAGAAAATGGAGAACAGCAACAACAAAAGAACTTCACTGCAGTCCAGGAGGGAAGGAAGGGAGGAGTGGGGGGAGGGGGGCGAGTGCGCGGCAGTGGCAAGTGCGATTCTGTAATAGACGGGTAAAAAAAACGTACAATGAAGGGCAAGCCCTTGCGAGAGGGAGACCTCAGCGAGGAAAGGCGGCTATGTACAGAAGAGTGGAAAGACTGCGGAAAGGACACAGTTGACAAGACACAGAGGGGAGGGGGATGGGCGGGGTGGGGCGGGGACAACACAAACACGCGCTACAACCGAGAGAAACGTAGTGAGAAACCAATCACGGAAAGAGGATCGACGAGACAGGTCAGTAGGCGATGAGATCACAAAGAAATCTAAGCCCCACAAGAAGAAAACACTCGTCAGCGCTAGAAGCGTTTTTCGCCAGAGGAGCGCTGCAGGTGCAGAGAGATTCAGAGCGACGTGAACGTGCCTGTATATGTATAGGTATGTATGTGTGTGTGTGAAGATGCGCCCACGGTCGTGGGGCGCGTAAGTTGCACTGGCCCAAAGAGCTCAAGGTAGGCAACAATGTAAAATACGAAAGAGGCAACGGCGATGCTCTTGCCCGCCTCCCCTCACCCACCCGCTCCCGACAGCCTTTGATGTGAAGAAATCGGGTCGACGACCGGCTGCGTGTGTTGGTATACGTGTATATCAACCACGCCGCCACTAGCGTGCACTTGCTTGCCGTGGCCACGAAGAGCGTCTTCTGTGGAGCGGTGCGCGTCTAATGATATGCACTCCCTGTTGCACGTGTGTCAAGGGGAGGGGTGGATGTCTATAGCGAAAGCCTGTTGTGGTGAGGGTGGCAGCGCTGACGTCGCCGGGTAACGTCTACAACCCACGCTTCTCTCTTCTTTGATTTCCTACGAGGGGGTAGAACCTTTAATGTAGCGGAGTACGTCTGTGGGAAAGAAGGCAGGCTCCTCATCACTATCGAGTATGCGTGGATCGCCGATCCAGAGAACGAGATGGATAGGGCAAGGAAGAGGCGAACAGAGACAAGGGATCACCAATGCGCAGGCACTCGGCCGATGCATCATGCCCATACCCCACCATCGAAGGCAAAACGGTAGCAAAGGCAGGGCGAAGAAACAAAAGTGGCGCAAAAGGAAAGCGGGCCGAGAAGTGCAAGAGAGAGATACAGAGAGAGAAGGATTGGACGTAGATGTGCGACATGCAACTAGAAAAAGCACAGGTGTGCGGCATACCTGAAACGGAGGTATGTGCCGAGACAGAGACCAAGGAAAAAGGCTTGTTTGGCGCCACAAAGCTCTCTCCGGCTCTCATCGCAAGGTACAGGGCCATCCCATGAATGCGGAAGGCCAATCCTTCCATCCTGACTTTTTGATAGCCTAGAAAGGTGTGACCCCCTTCCCTCCATCGAGGGTGCGCAGGAACGGTCGCGGATATCACCTCACGACGTCACCCCCCCCATCGCCGTCTCCTGTCAAGCCAAAGAAGATCGAGGGGGTGAACACACGCCAGGTTCAAGCATACCGCATCGTGCCGCGTTCCCTGATGTGCAGAGCGAAGAGAGGGGGTGGGAGCGTTGCGCCAATGACTACTTTCAGCGATGGAGTAAAGGGTATACCAGGAATGAGCTTGGCTGCTTCCCTGGTTGGCTCCCTCGACTGTTGACACTTCATTTCACAGAGGCAGTAAAGGGACGCTGCAGGAAAGCGTTCGGCCGGTGCGCACTGTGGGTGCTTGCTCGCGGGGTCCGTTCGTTTTTTTTGGAGTGGTGGGGAAGGTATGTGTGTGTGTGTTCTCGAGTACCACTTTGTTGGATTTCGTCGGTTGCTACCAATGAACAGTCGGGGAGAAAGAGTGGCGCAGCGTGTCTGCGGGTACGCGTTTGTGCGGGTGTACTCCTGTGAGCTCTGTTCACTTTCCATTCGTCCGTTTCCGCTCTTGCTCCACAAAGACGAAAGAGAAGGGAGCTGGTGGGCCTTCAAAGACCTGGACGGCTGTCGGTCCGCAAGCGCCGCTCCTCCCCCTCACTCGAGCGCCTGAGCAGCGATGAGCAAAAGAAAGAGCCGCCGAAGTCGAAGAGTCACCATCAGGAAAGTCCATGGCTCATCATGGGCAACAACAAGGCCACAGACCCACAAAGAGAAATGCAAGCAGGTTCGACACGCGGCACTCTCGTCCTATCCTCTCCTCCGCAAACGCGCCCCTGCAGTATTGATGTGGGAGCCGATGCACTGCACCGCCTACAACTGGCACAGAGGGAGACAGAGGGAGGGGAAGAGCAAGCACAAACTTGTCGCCTACGCCTCTACGGCCGAGTGAAGCTCCATGACCGTCTCTGGCGACGGCGGCAGCTCTGGGACGACAGCAGGCACGGCGTCTGTCTTTTCAGCCGCTTTCACGGTCACCTGTGCTAACACTGGAGGAAGAGTGGGCGGTGGAGCTGACTGCATCGTGACCTTCACCGTGAACTTGGGTGGCGACACCTTCACTGTCCCGGTACCCCTGGCGACCTTCTGCGCTGCTGAAGCGCCGGACAGAGCCGCGGCATCGCCGCCAGACGCGGAGCTCGACTTGCCGCTCACATCCCCCACGTCACTGGAGCCCCTGTAACTGTACTCGTAGGAGTCGGAAGACGAGGCTGCGCCGTCGCTGTCGTTGCTCTCATCTCCTTCTGTACCGCTGCTACTATTGCTGCCGCTCTCTTCCTCATCGGAGGTGGACTCAAACATGGTCACCGCGGCGGCAGCCGCGTTCATCTCTTCGATGGAGCGGCGCAGTGCCCCATCCGTCGCTTCCGTCGCCCAAGTCGGCAGCGGGTCATAGATACGCACTGTCGACCCTAGCAGCTGGGAAAAGGTACCAATCTCCAGGCCGGCTCGATCGGCGTAGGGGTCGTTGACGTCTGGCAGTGGCTTTTCGCGCAGCAGCGCGGTCTGCACACCTGCAAATGTGTCGCTCTGCCGATCAAACGTCGCCTCAATGAGGCGCTCCTCGTCCCGAATTATGTAGTCATCGTCGTACTTGGCTAGCTCTGCAACGTAGTGGTACACCCGTTTTAAGCGCTCCGAGAGCTCGCTGTTGCCCTGCAAGTGCACCCACACTTTACAGCCCAAGGTGAGAACCTGCCGCTTCACCTCCGAAGTGAGGCCACCGAAGCGCTTTGCAAACACGCGGAAGCAGTCCGGCGCCGCAGCTGCCATGGAGGGGTGCCTGGATATGTTCTCGCCTGTCAACCAGAGAATTGTCGCCACCGCCGAAGACTCCGTGATTCGCTGATCCATAATGTCAAGTGTCAGCTGGCAGGCAAGCCGTGAGATGCACACCGGGTCGGTGCCCTGCAGTACGAGCACACGCAACACCGCTACGGCCTCCGCGACAACAGCAGGTGAGCTCGTCCGACTTGAGAGCAGCGGAGTCACGAGACGGACGGTGTGTGCGGCGAAGGGTGGGTACTGCTGTACAGCCTGCGCCAACCCTTGAATCGCCTCCACGACGGCGGCGTCGTTGTACTGATGCAGGTAGGACCGGAACTCCCGAGACACCTCTGTCCAGGTGGCTGGGGTGACCAGGCGGGAGAGGATGCGTAGCTTAGTGTGCCGCACATCGGCCGCGTCCAGGGGCAGCAAAAAGAAGCTCTTTAGATACGGAAGGAATGCATCGCGTTGAAGCAGCAGCAGGGCGTAGATGACATGCAGCACGGCGGTATGACCCTCGGCGCACGTATTCAGCAGTCGCATCGCCGGCTTCACGCACGCCTCCTGAAAGTGTCGTGTGCCGCAGTGGCATAAGAGCGCGATGGCCGCGACCACAGTAGCGCTGTTCATGCTCCACAGCAGCGGCCGAGTCGAGTTGAGAAGCAGCAGCAGATCTGGGTCCACCTGTGCATCCGCGGCGGCGTTGCTCGTCTTGGCGCCACGCCCCCGTGACGGTGTCATGTTGAAGGAGGAGCGAGACGAGGACGTTGCGTCGTCATCATCACTGTCCGTTTCTTCCCCACTGAGACTCGAGGAGCCACGGCTGCATCGGGCAGTCTTGACCGCAAATGGCCCACTGGGGTCCACGAAGTGCAGACGAGCGTAGCGCAGCAACAGACGCAGCAGCACCACCTGACCCCACTCCTCACAATCCTTGAGAATCCTGCACAGTCGGCGGTACACGCCGTGCACCAGGTCCCACTCATCCGGGCAGATCCTCGTGTACGCCATCGCGGCTGCGCCGACCACGTCAGGGCAGCGATCAGACAGAAACGTTCGCAGTAGCTGGCGCACGGTGTCGCGGTCCAGCTCCTGGCGAGCTACTGTGTGCATCTGCACAAGCGCGAGGGCGGCCGTCTTGCGCACCAACGGTGCCATGTCCTCGGCGCACTTCCTCACGGCAACCATCACCACCGGCTGAATGGCAAGAATGCGGAGCGACGCGAGCATGCGGAGGGCGAGGGCGCGGACATGCATGCTGGGGTCGAGCAGGTCCTTCTGGAAGGCAGAAATAGACAGGAGTGTCTCGTTGGGGCAGTCTTCAGCATAGTAGACGATGAAAACATAGATGAGCTTGCGCAGTTCAATCGAGGGAACGTGAATGTTCTTCACTACGTCAGGAAAGAAGTGGCGCATGTCACCTCCCTTGCACATCTGCGCGATGATGCGCTTCATGCCATCGCGCTTGTCATGGAGCGACTCCGAGCTCAGGCTGCGTCGAAGATCATCGACTCTGGGTGCAACCGAGAAGAACTGTGCATCCCCGGCGACAAGCGAGCGAGCTTTGTGGAAGACAGAGGTCGTGTTGCTTGCATACTCCCACGCCCGTTCCGTGACAAAAGTGGCCTGCTCAATAAGCGCTGCACCGTTCATTGGGCCGAAAAACGTGCGCCTGGCAGAGAGGAGAGGATGAGCGAGAAAAGACGGGGTTGGCGAAAAAGAGCCGCCGAACCGATTCGCTGCCGCGTCGGAGGAGTAAGGATGAGGGAATCACAAATTGGATGCACCCGCACGCACCCAGCTACACGAACGAATGTGAGAGAGAGAGCGAGAGACGGTTAGTCGGTGGAGGAGGTGGAGCATACAAGAGAGCCGACAAGCAGTCCAGACGAGAACCAGAGGCAACGCGCAGGGTCCGAGACGAAACTTCAAAGAAACGGACACGAGAGCGGAAACAAAAAAGGTGGGCACACGGTAAGACACGTTTTTTTCTTAGCAGTGCAGACAGATGATGTGGGTAGGTGTCTGGCTGTGCGTGCGTGTGTGTGTGGCAACGGATACAGAGGCGTTGAGGAACTGCCACCAGTGGAAAAGGGTCACTAACAAACAAAAAAAGGAAGAATAACGGACCCGACCACAAGCCCCTCAATCGCACAACCGCGCGTCAAACTTACACGGACGCCGACACCAACGTCGCTCAGGGCTGCTTGCACGCCCTCCTGTATGGGTTTTTTGGGTCCTTGCTTTTTTTCCGTTTTCTTTTTCTTGGCCACGTTCAGGAGGCGCCCACCACCACGCAGAAAAAGCGAAGATGATGGGGAGGAGGCAGGAAAGTAAACAGCACATGCGTCGTGAAGAAAGACGAGGAGGAGCGTAGTAGTAGTTGATGGGTGGAGTGTCACTGTCTCTCTGTGTGTGTTTTTTTTTTGGGGGGGGTAGGAAGTGAAGAGGGGGACGCAGCTTGCTACACCGCTTGCACACGCCCCGCCTCCATGCCGCAGACACCTCACCTCCCCCCTCTCCCTCCTCCCTGGAGAAACGCGCTCGTACGCTGCACAACTCGTTGCGCGTGGTACCACAGTGATGCGAAGAGAAAGCTCGAAGGTGGAGGAAAATCTCCACCTTCGCCTGTTTCTTGTGTTCCTTTTCTGCACGTCACAACTTCGTGTCGCGCACCAGACGCAGCGGATGGCCGTCGACTGTCGAGATCGCCTTCGTCGTTTGCGGTGTTTGCCGCTTTGCACAGAATGTGAGAATGTCATGCAAACGAGAAACAGAATGCGCAGAAGCGCCTGCCCTCCCACCACCACCGTCCCCCGGTCACCTGCATCCCACACGCGCACATGCTCGCGTAGCGTGACGCTGCGCTGCTCCCTCCTCTCCTCCATTTACAGCCACAAATCAGAGCAATCGGCAGCAAAAACATCAGCACACATCAGCCCGCTCCGTCGACCGCACTGCTCACAGCGAATCCACATCGATGATACACGCCTCTGCGTCGCCACGGGCAACGACGGCACCGTCTTCAGTGCGAGACTTGGCTACCGCTGGCTCGGTCCTCGCGTTCGTGCTAGAGTTGAAGGAAGAAAGCGATGCGCAGCTGTCGGGAGCTCTCTTGTCTCCAGCTACTCTTTCCTCCGCCTCGCGCACGCCTTGCCCATCGGCAGCCATCTCTCTCTGTACAGACGGCTTGGCGACGGAGGCCGTCGCCTTCTTGGTGGCCGCGGCGGCAAAGAAGGTGTGCAGCCCGACGGGTGGTCGATACATACACTTGTGGTCCTCGACCACCTTGCCGGAACGCTGGAGTAGCTCGCTCTCGGTGCCGAGCGCAGCCAAGTCTAGGAGCAGGCCCACTCCAATGTGATCGCTAAACTGCGGTGGAGTGACAAAGAGACCGGTAGAGGGCAAGCCGGCAAAGCACAGCTCTCGCGCTTGCTCACAGAGCGCCGGCATCCCGGTACCATCAAAGGGCGCCGGTGGGTAGGCGCCGTTGGCCATCGCACGCATTACGCCATCCCGGTAGCGCGTACCATGCAGTTCGCTGAAAAAGTCCTCTCGATCTACCGATGACCCTGGCGCAAAAGACGCGGATAAGTTCCGCTCTGGCACTCCGGCAAAGACGTTGTTGACTGTCTCTGCGCGGCACACCACCGCAGGGAGCAGAGCGGAGTCAACGAGGATGTAGTCGAGTCGCGTGCCCTCGTTTTCGAGACGGCGGTTGCGTGACTGATCCCAGCACGTGTACGGGCACGGGCAGTAGGGTCGCAGTCTTGGACGCTCTACCTCGCGCAGCAGCATCAGATCAATCAGTGGCGAGTCCGCCGGAGCTGTAGACCATGCATCAATCATCTCTCTCGTGAGCAGAAAAGTGTCCCACATGCGTACTCGCGAAATCCCTGCTTGACGAGCCGCCACATCTGTGGCCGCCGTCCATGGCAGCCGCTGGGGCATTGCTGAGGAAGACACCGGTAGGCGTAGCTGGAGAAGTCGGCCCATAAACTCTGCCGACGCATCTGAGTGCGGGGCTAGTCCGCAGAAGTGCACCACTGCGTACAGCTCGCTGTTGTGGGGACACGGGGAACTTTTCACGAAATCGGAGGTGTACGCGCAGCGAAAGCCGACGTCGTAAAGGGCCCGCAGCGACACTGGTGGTGCCTCGTAATTATGCATTCCCTTGCCAGCGCCGCTTGAGCCTCGCGGCGGGAGAAGTGCGCAGAGCCGCTGCAGCGCTTCCCGATCGATCGTGTTGTCGCTGGAGTTGACCTCCGTATCAACGGAAACAACACCAGTGCCAGAAGACGACGCAGCCGTGGCAGCGCTGTCCATGGACGCAGCTATCTCTTGCGCCTGAGCACACAAATGGTTTGCGATCATGTTTGCCACTCGCTTCACGGCTGCTTTTGAAAGATGAGGGAGCGCAGCAGTCCACGCGGTGTCTCCCTCGACCTCGGCAAACGCCTGCAACTGCAGGAGAGTGCCCAGGTGGATGCGACGCAGCGACCAGGCGGCGTCGTGCGCGCAATACGTCATATTCAGATCGCCGACAAGGATGACCGGCTTCCCTGTATCCTGGCGCAGCTGCTCCATCTTCTTCTCCAAGGCATGCAGGAAACGGAGCTTGAAGGTGTGTCGGGCCCCGCCCCGAGCGTTTGGCACGTACACGTTCACGAGCACAAAGGCGTTGTGGTGCGTCACCACAGCGCGGCCCTCTTCATTGAACTCATCCTCTGAAAAGGGCTGGCTGTCGCATCGCCATGTGAGGCCCTTCCGCGCAAACGTCACGACACCGTTGAAGCCGCGGTGCTGCTTGCCGCTAAGGGACCAGAACGACTCCCAGCCGTCAATGCCGTCGTTGCTACCACCACCACCGCCACCGCCGCCGCTGCTGACGGCGGATGCACAACCCTCGACCGACCCGGATAACCGTCGCCGTTTCTGTTGAGCCTCCAGCCGCTCTAGAGGGGCGACAACGGGTCGGCGGCTCAGGGGTAGATCGCTTGCCCCCATGTCCACCGGAGATGCGCTCAGCTTCGCAAGCGTGCCTTTGCACTCCTGAAGACAAATTATGTCTGCATCGGTGCATGCAAAGAAGTCATGAATGCTGCCAAAGCTCTCCCGAATCGCCTGTGAAGTGGATGACCACCCCGCCACGTTCCAGCTAATCAGGAACATTGTATTTGACGCGTCTTTCGCACGCGCGTCACTGCGTTTTGCGCTGGGTGGCTCCGAGTATCGTCGATGTTTCGCAACGGTGTTCACTCCCTTCCTTTCCCGAGAAAAGGCGCTCTGCGCTCTCACTAATGCCTCAAAATGAAAGTGTTCTGCACGTTTCTCTACGCGTACATGGGCGAGTTCGGCACCAGTGATGGACAAAGAAGAGGCGTGCGTGTGCGCGCGCAAGTGTTGCTGGCCTCCCTCGCCGACTGCGCTTGCAGCGGAGACGAACGGAAACGATAATGTTTTGAAGGACGCCTGCAAACCTGTCTGGCTCAGAGAATGTAAGAGAAAAGGGAGGAGGGGTGGAGCACAGATGAGGAGGAACACCGGCGACGGAAATAAGAAAACACGCCCACAGAACAGTCCAGCTGGAGTCATACACCGCGCTGGGCAACGAGGCAGTTTGAGGAAGGGCATACGCGACTGCCATTTCAGTAGCGTTAAGCGCAACGGCGTCAACGTGATATGCACACATACCCTTCCCTCCCCACCACCACCACCACCACGACCCCCGCTGAAGATCGAGCTCGGTAAAGGGCGAAGAATAGAAAGCCACCACCTCAAGTCGCCTTCACACGCGCGCATGCTTCAATATCTCTCACGCAACCGCACAACCCCCCCTCTCGCTCCCTCACTTGACGCGCATTCCAAGAACAGAAAAGAGAACGGAATGCAGCAAAGCCCCGCTCCAACTGCAACTCCACGCCCACATGAAAAGGCGATGGTGATCGGCGACAGACGGTCGCGGCCCTACTTCGTTCTTTGGCTTTGGCTCACAGTCGCCGCTTCAGTTCATGCTTAAAGCGGTCCAGCAATGTACCGACCTTCGGCTTTCCGCCAGCCGAGGCGGCACCACTCGAAGCGAGCCGGCTGGCGTTGTTGTTTTCCATAAAGACTTGGTAATTCTTGTGCAGGCGCAGCCAGCGTGATCGCAGTGACGGGCTGCATGCAGACAAGATACCGTCACTGGACAGTTGCTGGATGCCGGGCAGCAGGTACCGATAGACGAGTGTCGGAGTCACCACAGCGCACTTAACGATGCTGTTCAGCAGCGCGTTAAGCACGAGCATCGTATCCTCCCAGTCATACTCACCCAGATCACGCTGCTCACTGCCGGCACTCCCCTGTAGGGCGATTCGTGCACCCGCTGACGTCGATGCCATGGACGACCGCCTCGCTGCCGCCGGCGCGGCACTAAAAACTTCCTGGGACACCCGCTCCACGCACAGCTCGGCGAGATGGTCCATGAGTAGGGAGAGCTGCGGGTAGAGAAGCGCCTCGCGCGGCTCGGCCGGCATGCGCTGCATGAGCTGGTAGAGCTGCTGTAGCAGGCAGCGGGTGAAACGCGAGGTACATCCGGTAGCGTCCGCCACACGCAGTACGGGTCGAATGACCTTCTCTTGTGCCCGCGGCTCCGTCAGGGCAACTGAAACGGACAGGACTCCAGACAAGGCGGCCTCTTGCACAGCTGGCTGCGGGTCCTCGAGAAGGGGCAACAGAGGCTCAATCAGTAGCACTACTTTCAGGCGCTCGCTTGCAAGCACAGCGCAGGTGTCGTGGGCCAGCACCACAGCCGTCAGTCGCTGCCGCACGTCTGGTGAAGCCACAAGAAACCTCACCAGTCCTGAAATGCCAGACCCCATCTCGTGACTCGCCATCGCCAAGGGAGTCAAGGCTGCCACGCACCGGATGCACGCCATGAGAGGCGCAGAGCGGGGGCAGCTGACGTCCTCGCTCTCCAGCGAAATGCTCCAAGTGACAAAGCGGAGACTCTCCCTCCGGATGCGCTTCGGGGTGAGGGACTCGGAAAGCGGCGGCGTGGAAGGAGTGAAAGCATCCATGTCAGTGGTTTGCCTTTTCCTCTCCGACGCTGTAGCGTCGTCCTCCGCGCTGGCACCTGTTCCACCTTGCGGCAGCGTCACGGCGTCACCGCAGAGGAAAAGGAAGAAGGAAAACACGAAGAGCAGCTGCCCCCTCTCCAGATCCTGCTGAGTCAGCGAAGCACCCATCGCACTTTGCGGCGGGAGAGGCTGTAGCGGTGGTGGGGGTGGCCGCGCTGCTGTCAGTTCGGAAGTGCCCTCGCCTACGGCCGCAGCCTCAACTTCATGCCGCGGACCAGAAGCGAGCGGCCCTTTCAAGTAGTGTGCCACTTCCTGCCACACCTGCGCACCAAGTAACGGTACCAACGACGCGAGTGTGGCACACAGCGCGCACAGTGGACCGCACAAGCGGGTACTTGCATCGCTACTGCTCGGCGCGCCACCTTCCCCACCTGTGGTCAGGGACGCGAGGTGGACCTTGGATAGGAGGCTAGAGAGCAGATTGTACGCGATAGGAAGCACAACACGCACATAGGCGGACGACAATGAAGACGAGGTTTGCGAGCCATCACTGGCCTGGCAGCGATCACGGCGGCCCTCAGCCTCACGACTGTGCAGCAACTCTGCGGCAACGCAGCGGAGGGCCGCGTGAAGAAGTTGGATGAGTGTCATGACGTTGCTGAGAGACAGTGCCGCCGCTGCAGACGCGTTGGATTCGTCCGTGGGGCCTTTCTGCCATTCCCCGATGTGGGCCGCGTTGGCAGAGCCTAAAGCAGCAGCACTGCTGATGTTTTTGTCTACTCCCTTGCGCAGCAGCCACTGCGTTGCCTCCATCTCCATCACAGTCAGCAGCAGAGGCACGAATTGCGTTAGCAGCACCCCGTCCCGGAGAAAAACCGGATAAAGCACCTCGCACAACTGCGTCTGCGCCGCCTGTCGCACCGCTCGACTGTTGCTGTCAGTCGCTAAGTGCACCAGAAGCTCCATGAAAAACGTCTGCTGTGTTGGTGACAAGGACGCCGTGATGGCACCAGGCAAGCCCTCAACAGATGTATGCGCTGTAGATGAATGCACGGTGTTTGTCTCCGCCGGTAGTCCGCCCCCAACGCTTGGTCTCAGAATGGCGCCTGCCGACGCAGGCGAGTTCATGGTGGTCGTAGTCCCGGCGGTCGTGGCGTCACCCCAAAGCAAGGAGAGACAGCGTGGCAACTCGCGGCGTACCGCGGACGTGTCGTCCTCACACAATGGCCGCAGCAATCCCTGGCATAGCGAGTAACGCACCTGCGGAGAGTGTCGCAACAGCGGCGCCACAGCAGCAGCGCAATCGAGGGCCAGCAGCCGTCGCTCAAACGCCTGTGCGTTGACGAGGGTGTACAGCTCTGGAATCAGCTCCTGCTCCAGCGTTCGCGAGGGTGCCTCCTGAGCTACGCGCAGCCACTCCTGCACGATGGCCATTCGATGCTCCATCATCGGTCGCTTGTAGAGAGTTAGCATCATGTGCCGCGCTGCAGCGCGCACAGTACCGGATGAGCCCAGCACCGCCACAGTACGAAGCAGCGGAAGAAGAATATCCTTGCGCATCGGGTCCAACGAGCTGGCCAAAGTCTGCAGGCGCTCCGCAATGATTGCTACGGTCTGCTTCATCTGCACGTCCAGTTCGCGCTCGCGGGTGCGAAGTTGCGCGTTGGATTCCTCGGCCACCTGAGCCCACCTCTCTAGGCTGCTGCGGTCCTCCTCGCTGCGCTTTTCGGCCCGCTGCACATAAAGAGAGCAAAGCTGAGGGTCCCAACGTTCTAGCAGGGTGAGCACATTGTCGTCACGCGCCAAGTCCCTGTATGCGGACAGGGCCTCCACGACACTGTCACGCAGCGCTGCCTGAAGCTCGGCGGATGTCGGAATCGCTCCATTTGCCGTCACCTCTAGGGCACCGTCGCGCACAAAGCGCTGCCTGGCAGGGGAGTCATCATTCGTCAGCGCCTGCGATGAGGTTTCCGCCATGAGCGCGGCGTGGGCATGGGCAAACCCGCGGCGGCTCAGCCAGTCCAGCACCTCCTGTTCCGACAGCTCACGTCTCTCCCCCAGCGCTGCTGAGGAGCTGGTGAGGTCCATTGCGTTGCACAGAAGCGCCACCGCATACGAGCTAAGGGAGAAAGAAAAGCGACGGCGGAAGGGAAGCGCAGTAAGCACATGTGCTGTCTTCTACCACGTTTTGTTGGTGTCTGCGTTTTGGCTCGAGAACATAGAAAAGAAGACAACACAAGAAAAGCAAGGCGCACATGAATCAGCGGCGAGAGAAGGCAAACGGACTTCTGTGTGTGTGAGTGTGTGTGTGTGTGTGTGTGTGTGCCGAGGCGCCGCTGGACCTAGTGAGGCATCTGTACTTGAAGTTCAACGGGCTATCCGCTACACATGCACAACATGCATTGGAGCATGCAACACACGAAACGAATACATAACGAAAAGAGACAGCCACGAGATGAGCGAATCGCACACACGCGCACGCGACACAATCAAACGAAAAGAAACGAAGAGGCGCCCGTCAACGGGAAAAGGGCGGCAAAAGGAGAAAAAGAGGAACGTGCAAGCAGAGGGAAGGAGGGCGCGGGCGAGGGGGGCGAGCACGGTCTCAGAAAAGAAAAACCGCGAGCAAACTATGATGTCATGAGTCACAGAACCTTGCCTACGATAAACACATGCCTGCGCACCACCAGCTGCAGCCGGCATGTAGGCCGGATGCGGTGTTATTCCGCAGATTTGGGGTTGTTCTCTCTCCACCGTGAATAATGCCTCCGTCCCTTCAACAGCGTGACAGAGCCGAAAGTAGGGGAGGAAACAGGAAAGCTGTTGAAAAGCGAGTCGGCTTCGTCAACAGCAGCACACAGATACCTCGAGAACTCGATCAGGTGGTTGTGTTTGACCGCGTTGCTTACATCAAGTCTCCCTACATAAAGTAGTAAACAAGGAGCCGTACAAATGCAACGGCTCGATAGGCACGAGAGTGCTGGGCTACCTGCCCTCCCGAATCGCCAGTCGCACTTGATGGAGACGCGAACGGGAGGCTTTGCATGGGGTGGAACTGATTCTAGCACGCTCACAGCAGCGGGAGGAAGGCGCGTGTGGGGATTCTAGTGAACACACAACGAAAAACGCCTAGAAGAGCTGGGCAAAGAGCTTTGCGAGCCCCCTCCAAGTCAAGAAACCAACCACACGTGCCCGATACCAGTGCCCTCCGCCAGCGCTGACCGTCTTGGCAAAATACAACGCCGAGCTACACGAGCAAAAAAAAAGAGGGAAGCACATGTGAAAACCCGTGAAGAGAACGAGAAGGAAAAATCGTACAGACGGCATCCGAGGCGCACTGACAAGCTGTGGAAGAAGAAGGGGAGGAGCTGTGGAAGCAGAGGAGATCGCAGGAGGCAGACGCCGATTGGCGGGGGTATGCGTTCACTGTCCAAGTTGGACCTTCACTGGAATACATTGCAACAAAAAGCTGTCAGCGTATGAAAAGCTTACATAGACATCAAGAGGCGGCAAAGACCGAGACAAAGAAATCGAGCAACACCCTGCAGCATGATAAGTCAGAAAGAGCTGATTGGGGGAGGGGGCAGCAGCATGAGCTGGAGATGATACATGCATGCTGGGACAGTGCAAACGTGACTCGGTGTCGGTGCGCTGTGCGGGTACACACACGCGTATCAAGAGGCCAAACCCTCGCCCCTCGTCATCTTGTCAGCAGATGCCGCTAGCTCAGCTGCTGTGCGCTGCGGTGGCGGCAGCTGACGAGCGACAACGTACTTCTCGTACAGAGCAATGTGCTTATTACGTTCTCGCTCCATCCCCTCACGGTAAAGCCGGTCCACCGCGGTCAAGTGTTTCTTGGCCGTCAGTTTTTTAGTGTTGCGCTCGTAGTGCGAGGTCACCTGCTTGTACAGCTCGTCGAAGTTTCTCTGTTTGGTAGCCAACGTCTCGTCGTAGAGGTGGCGCACAAGAGCTTCCTCCTCGAGCGGGGTAATCTTGGTCACGGTGATGGTGGTGTCCTTCTTGATCGCAGCGTCCATCTGCCGCGCCACTTCTTCACGCTCACGCTGCCGCCGCTCCAGAGACTCGTCGTAGAGGTGGTGAATACGTTTGTCAAGAGCCTCCCTGGTGATGACGCTGCACGGTGCAAGTGGCTTCAGTTCGACCTTGACCCGATCACTACGGCTGAGACGATCTACGCTGCGCTGCAGCTCCTCTTCCGTCATCACCTTGGTAGGTGCGTACGAGTCCTTCTCCGTGTACATGGCGCTGCGGTAGTTTTCCCTTTTTTTCGTCGAGGCCACAAAGGCGAGTCGGAAGAAGGAGACAGCGATAAGCACGCGTGACGGACAGCGAAAGCCTCTCGAAGAGAGGTCGACGTGGCGAACGCAGAGCAAACACAGGCCTGGAATGCGTGCGACCTTGTGCTGCCTGTGGTGATCGGTCCATGCACCGTGAGAGTCGGTGGCGTACAGAACGTCGACAACGTGTCTTTGTGACTGAAAAACGAGCACTCGACGCCGCGAAGACAGAAAAATAAAAAAGAAGGCGGTGATGACGCACGCGCGACCGGGACAAGAGTGGAGGCGGCACGGCTGCGAAGAAGAGACGAGAGGCAAAGAGAGGGAAGGGGGTGTGAGGAGTGAAAAAAGTCCGGAGAAGAGACGATGGTCCTGATGCATGGAAAAAAGGTCACCTCTACCGGGGAAAAAGTAGTGGGCCCCCGGGGTAACGTGCATGTACTTCACGACACGCGCACACCGAGATAGCGACAGCTCCAGGGGCCACTTAGCAAACGCCAGACAACCACCGAGTACGCGCCACAGGCGACGATAGACTTTCTCATTCAGTGCCGTCGACGTGGCAGCGACTGCTCAGATTCTGCGACACGCCTGCAAGCTTCCTTCTCGCCTTTTTCTTTAGGGCCTCTGCACATACCCCAGATAAAAAAGGGGAAAAGGCTATGACAGACAGTAAAACCGAGCAAAGGTCATCAGCACACTACACAATAAAAAAAAAAACATTTGCTTGCGCGGTTTGCACAACGTGCCCATTCCACCACGCACACGCCAGCAAAAAAAAAGTATACACGCCTCCGCAACCACAGTGCCACAGCCCTCTGGCCGCAACATCTCCCGGTCGCCGAGAACGAATCGCGCCATGCGTCCAACAGCATCTGCCCACCCCTTCCTCGGCTACGTGCTGCGCGGTCGGCGTCGGAGGGCTCTGCTCGAGGGCGGTGGCGGTGGCGTCCGCCCTGCGGGGTTACAGGGGGTGGGGGCCGGGCGCGTGCCGGATGAGCTCCGAGGAACAAGTCGGCCAGCCTCCGGTGAGAGCCCTTCCGAGCCCCGGCAACCTGGTCGTGCGCCATGCTTCTCCCTCCACGTTCGGGTCCGGAGGACTCGAGGGCGCTGATTCGGGGCTCTCCCTCGCCATGCTCCCGGCACACGTGCCCTCCACATCGGCGCACCGGGTCGGGCGCAGGAGACGCCGCATGCTCTGCGCACACATGCGCCGTGGCGTCGCGATGCGTATGGTCCCCTTCGCGCCCTTTTTCGTCCCTCACTCTTGCGCATCGGACAACCGCATGCCTTGCCTGGATGCGGTACACCCAGGCACAGCTGTGCATGGCAGCGCCTGCGCACCGTGTGCTCGCACTAAGGGATCTTGTGGCCTGCCTCAGGGCGCCGCTGCTGTCCGGGTGGCGGTCATCTTCCTCCACCTCCGTCGATGCCGTCGTGGCAAGCACGGTGGCCGCAGCATTTCGCCGCTGTGCCTATGGGTGTATTATTATCGTACAGCATCGCCGCGGCTCCTGATTTGACGTCTGTCTGTGCCGCACCATCCGCCTGCGGCGATTAGGGGTGCCTGGCAGAAAAAAAACGAGAGAGGTGCTGCCTGAGTGCCGCTGCTCTCTCCTCATCCGGAGAGCCCGCCCGCAGCAGCTGCCAGGGAGTGATATGCTGGCGCACGCGCGACCGCTGCGCATGTGGGCTGTGCGTATGTGCGGAGCTCCGAAGAAGCGTCAATGACTGCGTATCTGCATGAAAGCCACCGAAGCGCTGTGGTCACATTGTGTTTTCCGGCGTGATCACCTGCCGCGGGACGTTCCGTGAAAGATGGTGGTGGGTGCGGCGCAGAAGCGCGATGAAGTCGGGGGAGGAGGGGGAGGAGGAGGGGCCAGCAGACCCGATCTCTTTTCTATCTCGCGTATACAAAACAAAAGGAGAGGGGAGGTGAAAAAAAGGTCCATAGAAAGGGGAATAAGCGAACGACATCCAGTGAAGGAAGAAAAACGGTGGGGGTGGGGGGCACCCACGCACGCACAAGACTTGATGGTATTCGAAAATAATAAGTTATAAAGATAGTTTTACATGGGGAAGAGAAAAAGAGAGGTGCACGCCGTCAGTACAGGATACGCACACACACCGCTCCCGCGACAGACGCACTCCGGTGGGGGAGGGGGGGAAGAACCTAATACCAAAGTACGGCGCTGAAGGTATAATGACTACAGGGCATGTTATTGCCTCTGCTTTAGCAGCCGTACACAAAGACAGGCGAAGGGAGACAACATGAAACAGTCACGAGGACCTGGTGTCTCTTGTTGTTTTTTCTTTTTTGGTTCCGTTTGGGTGGATTTGACTGCGTACTCACTCGCCCCGGTAGACGTCCGCGGCTTTCAGGTGCCCCAGGTTGGTTGGGGTCCACGAGAAACACAAGTAAGTGTGCAGCTCCTCCTCTGTCGGCGCCTCGATGCCGAAGGTCGGGTAGAAGTACTCGAACAGCTCACGTAGCGCCTGAGAGGCATCCTCTTTTGTGGCCACGCGCCGCGCACTACCCCAGGCGGCCACGTCCTTCGCGAGAGTTCCTTCGACGTCCACGTAGCTGCAGTACAGCTCGTTAAGCGGCCAGTACCGGCCGAAGCCATCGTCCTCGACGCACGAGTCAAGCACAGTTTCACCGATGAAGCGGTTGCGCACGAGCTCTGCCACATTTGGCTGTATGCCTTGTCCTACATCGATGATGCAGATGAAGCGCAGCGGACCCAACTTGGCATGATTTGCCACACCTGTCTCGGCGGGAAAGCGCAGGTAGTGTAAAGGCTCATCAGGCCCAAACTGGAAGCCGTATAGAATACCAGCGTAGTACTGACGTGACCCGGCCAGCGCCACAGCCTCCTCTGGGCTCTCCCTCAGGTGCGCGATTTGCGCTGGCGGCCTCGCCACGTAGCGGTACCCAATGTTGTCCCCACGGAGCTGATTGTTCAGCATCATATCCAGCACTTTCCAGTCGAACAGCATCTTGGTGACGAGTTGGATAAAAAGGAACTGGAAAAGCTCGCCATCGCGCAGGGGGGAGTTGACCAGTTGGTCGTACAAGGGGTCGAAGTCGGCGTCGTGCTCCGTCAAGAACCGCCCCAGTGTACCATCCATCAAGTCTGTGACCAAGTAGCACAGTTTGATTGTCGCGTCGTCGTCCCCGCGTCGCGCCTCGGCCGCGGTCTCTGCTGGTAGCCCCTTCGGCGTCTGCTGGCTCACGATGAAGTCATGGGCGCGGCCGCCGTAGCACACAGCAAAGTCTTCGAGCTCATTCAGCAGGACGTAGAACGCGACATCCGTGAGAGACTCCCGCACGTACTGCTCGTGGTCCATGCCCTCCGGGATGACGAACACCTTTACCGCCACAGGGAGCCGCTGAGAGCCGTAGATGCCGCTGTAGACAAGGCCGCTGCCGCCTCGACCGAGAAACCGCAGCACCTCTATGTCAGTCGTAGCACCAGTAAAGATGGCGCAGTTGCCGTTCTGGATGTAGTCACGCCACCGTGTGATCAAGCTCTCCCGCTTCGTAAACGGACTCGACGGACCAACAGAGGAGGCGCTTCGCAGCTCGCTGCAGGTCGTCGTCACCTCGTCCAGCCTCACACCTTCGAAGTCTGCTACGACACAGAGTGGCGGCGCCTCAGCCTTCTCGGCATCCTCCTCCTGATCCGAATCCACAGTAGAAACCAAGGCGGGTACGATGTTGGGGCTTTGCGCGGACGTGGCGCCGGCAGTGTTATGAACAGAGCCCAAGTGTACCAGCACGGGCGGGACGCTCTTGGAACCGCACAGCATCTCCTCCGATGACTTGGTGCCGGCCAGTTCAACTGCATCCGAGGAGCTGGGGAACCCTGCATCTCTGTCTTGGTCACCATCAAAGCTGGCGCGCGTACCACCCGCATCGGGTACCATCTCGGTCACAGTGTCCATGGTCGTAGATGTGGCCGCTTGGAGCCCGATCTCTGTCAACAACGGCCTAGGGGACAGGGAGGGTGTGGGGCTGTCTGTGGTCGTGTGCGCCGAGTCCACCGCCGGGATGCCCGAAAGAAGCGAACCACTGGGAGGGGAGTCGGCCGAGACGTCACCCGCAGGAGGTGCGCCAGACCCAGCCGTCGCTTGCTTGCTCGGCGGAACGAAGAAGCGGGAGAGGGTTACGCCATTGAGCTGCAACGACGCCCCCGCCGTGAGCTCACCGCAGCGAAAGAGGAGCGGTGCGAAGGGCAAAGCACCGCCATGGGCGTCCCCGGTGGCGCGGCGCCACAGCTCACCACGAGTGCACCCGAACTGATCCCTCATTTTGTCGAAGAGAGCTACCAGCGCCAGGACGGCTGTTTCGGGGCTGCTGACCTCCACCGTTGCCGCCCACTGCGCCGCATCGCGGCCCGCGACGCCTAGGCACGGCAACGTTTCACCGGCGCCAAAGAGTGGGAGCGAGAAGGTTTCCTGCAGCTCCGCTGGCGTCGCATAGAGCGGCACAACCGCCTCCTCCAGGTTCAGCAGTGTCAGAAGGCGGGTGTGAGCGGGAAAAAGCAACCACTCATCGTTCTTCGTAGGGTGCTCAAAGGCCACGTGGTGGCTACCACTCGAACGCGCGGCGACAAGGTCGGAGCGAAGGTGCCGCGCTGCTTGCCCAGGTGGCGTGAAGGTCATACCGCGGAAGCGGACATCGAAGTAGGCGCGAAACAGTAGCTGCAGGTAGAAGAGCTGAAACACTTCGGCATCCGTGAAGGGCTGCGTCGTCAGCGACAAGGGCCGCCGCATTACCCCCTTGCGAGACGTGGGGAGCAGGACCGCCACCGGCACGAGCCGGGCGCGCCGGCCACGCGTCCCCTTTTCGAGGGCGCTGATCGCAGCTGCGGAGCAGCTCACCTTCGCCTCGATGCGGATCCGCTGCTGCCCTACGAGGTCGTCCCAGTCGCACAGCTGGACCGCTGCGTAAGGGAAGTGGGCCACATCGCAACAACCAGCATCGCCGAGGGCCAGATACAGGGCGGCTGTTACGCTGAAGCGCTTCCAGCAAGGCACGACCGGGACAGCGGTGGTCGTCAGCCGTCCGGCCTGCATGCCCATTGTGTTGCGAGCTGCGGAGCCCGCGCTGTTCACCACTGAGTCACCACCGTTCATGGGCACACTTGCCTGCGACGACGGAGGAGGCGTTGCACCGGGCACTGTGCCGCCGCCGCCTGCGCCATCGAATGACGCATTGGCGGAGCACAAGAACGTCGTCATGCCAGGGAGCACCATTTCGTCGGCCGCCTCTCTTCCGAAACCCAAGGGTGGTGCATTGTCCATGCTGGCGGTCGTGTCGCTCTCCTCGACCGCGCCGCGCACGTGCACCGTCGGCTCTCGTGCAATGGCTGATGGCAGGACCTCGCTCGGCTCCCGCTGCTCGTCTAGCAAAGGCAGCAGCAAGAACTCTGACCCGTCCCAGACGCAGCCCGGGTACGCCTTCAGCAAAGACTCCAGTGGACTTGCTTCGCCTTGCAGTACCTCGACAAGATAGGTGCGTGCCTCAACGTCGCCGAGGTGCACGGCCAGCGTCTCTGCGCGCGATTGGCTACGGTGCGCTCCTGTGTTCTGCCGGCCATACGAACGCAGTGATGGCCGCGATATTGGTTGTCGATCGATGCTCTGCACAGTGGTGCCGGCAAGGTTAGGCGCCATCCGCAGGCTTAGGCATGGAAGAAAAGTGCCTAGTGGAGAGTCATTGAAGGCGGCGGCGCCTAAAAAGTGCAGCACCTGGAGTGGATGTTGCTGATTTCCGGCTGCGCGGCCATTCTTCTCCCCAAAGGTGGGCGGAAACGGCGCCGCGCCGCGGTTGCCTCGACGCAGCTGCCACCGGAGCGAGATCGTGCCGAGCCCCTCTGCTTCAGAGCCGCTACAACTCGATGCAGCCCATGTTGGGCCGGACGTCGAAAACTCAGAGTGCTGCGGGCTCGAGACGGGGGCCACAGGCTGCCGAGGTGCACGATTCGGGGCTGCTGACAAAATAAGCGGCTGCCACGCCGCGAGAGACAAGAGATGTGATTCCCGATGATGCCGGAAAGATGCTGAAGGCGGCGCGACTTGCAGGCGCTCCAGAGTTTGTTTGGCCGCTGCGACCGCCTTCCCTTCCGTAGCGGAGCGAGATGAGCGGTATCGCCGCCGCTGCGCAGCAGCCGCACAACCAGAAAGAGCGTCCAACGGTCGTACGGGAGTAGATGCAAATCTAGAGTTTAGGTGAGCGGCAGTCGATGTTTTTCGAACTGCAGGAGGCGACGGCTGAAGGTGTGCTTGGCGTGGTGATCCGCTCCTGCCGGTGCCTCCGTGGACCAAGCGATGTCCACCATGAGCATCAAGCGAGTGCTGGTATGGTGGTCGAGGGGCGATGTAGAAAGCCTGCACTTGGTTCTCAAGGACCGCCTCCCGCACATGAGGGGCTTCATGAATAATGGAGCCCATTACTCCACAGGAGGCAACGGGGAGAAGAGGAGGGTGGCACTGGACGCAGAGGTGTGTGTAGTGGTGCCTCGGCAGAGGTGCTACTGACTGAGCGAGAAGCCTCTGCCGGCCCCTTCTAGTGACGCACAAGGGAAGGGAAAAAGATCGAAGACGCGGGAGAGATACGGGGTGACCGGGGTACCACAGAACACGTCAATCGAAAAAAAAACGCGTGACGCAACTACCTAGAGCGGAAACAAAAACAAGACGTGGGGGATAGCATACATCGGAGTGAGTGTTGGGGTATGTATCGATGAGTAAGGATATGTGTGTGTGTGTCTGTATATATATATATATGTGTGTGTGTGTGTGCGTGGTAGAGTGGTGAGGGTGAACGGGGAAAAAGGGTGTGCAAAAGGAGAGGGGAGGCCGTGTATAAACCAACAGGCACCACCCACAGTGAGGGAGAAGTGGCTGCCTCGCGGAGGCCGTGTTTCAGCTGCAGGGCGGGTCAAGACGCACAGAACACGAAAAGAAAACCAAAAAGTAGATACAAAAGAGGCAGCGGCGTTGCAGCGGCGGCAAGCATGTATAGACGCACCAGAGATCTGTCAGGCTCAAGCACTCACGCGCTCGCACACTGATGTGATGCGGCTGGCTGCAAACGGTCGGATGAGGACGGGGAAGGAGAAGAGGAGGACGAAAGAGGAGAGAAACATGTCATAAGGAATACAAGAGGAAAGGGAACAAAGGAGCTGAGCAGCGAGGAGGTGATGGCCACGCACACACACACACGTCAGTGTTGAGGCGGTCGCAGTCACCAACAACCACAAGAAAAGCACATGTCACCCTACACGTGCTTCGGTGATAAGTGGAAGAGGGGCGGCACGGTTGAGCTCCCTTCCGCCTTGACAGCGCTTCATGTTGGTGGCAGCCTATTGCCCTTCACCATTCCCTGCCGCGCTATATCCAACAGCCTCAGCGTCTCCCTCCCCATGGCATGTGTGTGTGTGTGTGTCACATCGTATGTTGGCGCAACGATTGCGCCTTTCAACCATTTTATCATTTCCTTGTGAGCTTTCTGTGCGATGAGGTGACTCTCTCCTCCCCTCTCCTTCAACTCGAAGGCGCAATTTTTTCGGCAGCCTCGGTCATGAAGACGATCGCGCCAAAGGCCGAGAAGGAAGAGCACACACAAACGCCAGGGCGCTCGGCACTCGTGCAAGAAAAGAATGTGCCGAGACAAACAGAGACAGGGAGTCGACGGTGGACGAATTACGTCGTGCCTGGCCACAGTAAAAGCAAGTGGGAGGCGAGCACAGTGACGCGGTGCACGAAAGAAACAAAAGGAGCCGATGGGCTAGGCAAAGGTGAAAACAAGCGCGCACAGCAGCTGAGAAGCAACCAGATCGCAGGGCATGAGCCTTTTTAGCGGACGTACGCAGGAGGCGCGCCAATCTGCGGGGCCACGCTTCGTCCGCTCATGTCCCGCTCCGATTCCCGCTGATCCTTCTTCGCAGCCAGGCATCGTTGCTCATATTCCTCCAAGTCCTTGCGCATCCGCCGCGTCTTGCCAGCCTTTTCCTCTTTGCTCCAGAGGTACGGCATAAACCATGGGATGTTGCGCATGCGCTGGTTCACCGTGTCCATCTCCTTCAGATACCTCACCCGCATCTCCAGCGTCGACGAGTTGTCGCTGGCGTACGCCTGCATCTCCTCCTTCAGCTCACGCGGCAGCTCGCGCTCCAGCCGGCCACCGTTACAGATCCATGCAATCTGCGGAATGTTTGGCCGGGTTCGGACGCGCTCCATAATGAGCCGCTGCACCCAGTGATTGAGGCGGTGCAGTTGCGGCTCCATCGCAAAGCGCGCGGCCGGGTCAACGGTGGCCCACACAATGTACACCGACTTGGAGCGGCGTGACGCGATCACCTCCTCGATGATCAGCTGCGCAAAGTCCATCTGCTCGGCGATGTGGGCAGGACAAGCTTTGAGGGAGCGCCTAAGATGATAGGCGATCTTATCCGAGAAGGTCTGCGCGGACGGGGACATGTTTGCGCGGTGACGCAGATAGCGAACCTCCCTGCTTAGCATCCCATCTGGCTCAGGCGCGCTAGGCCACAGCTTTCCCTCGGCGAGCTTGCGCGCCGCCAGCGGCGTGAAGGGCACGGGAGGAGCCTCGTACTTGGCTGCTTGCTGCAGCGAGTCGTACTTGAGTGCCTCGCGCTCCGAAAAGCCGAAGCTCTTGCTGTTGCGCAGAGGTTCCAAGTCGCCAAGGCCTTGAAGAGCGTACGTTGTATTCAGCTTCACTCCTTCGCGATCGAGTCGAGACCCGGTCGAGTAGAGGCGCTGCTCGACATAACGGTACGACGACTGGTTGGCGGGGTTGATGTTGCGCACCTGCAGTACGGAGCGAATGGTCTCGTCACGCTGCGCTTTTGTCTGCTTTAGCGGAAGCACGGACGGGTTTCGAAATCGGTGACGTAGCTTGGTTTGATACTTCATGGAGCGCTTGCTCACGAGTGCCACGCTCGTGGTCCACATTGCTGATCAACGTGCGGAAGGTCACGGATGGCCTTGCGCTTGCGTACGCCCTACTCCCGCAAACCCGAAGCAATGAGGAAGGGGATGTTGATCGGAAGGACAAGACAGCAGGAACAGGGCCCCGCAATAAGAGGAAGAGGTAGAGGAGTGAGATGGTGTGGGGAGGAAAGGCGCTCGCATTTGACGAAAAGAGAAACGAGGCGGCGATCAGAGGGTTGCAAGAGCAGGAGCCAAAATGTGGTGGTCGAAGAGCATTCAGGTCGGAAATATCGTGGTCCCCCCTCCTTTCCCCGCCTCCGTCTCCTTGTGCTAAGATAGATACATGCATACATATATCATCAAAGCATGCGTGCTCTAGTCACGGAACGAACATGGCGCAAACAGACATGCTGGGCGCTGCCAGACCATTTTTTTCGTTGCCGTTGCGTACCAGGGGCTATTCCGGATTCGTGAGCACATGTGACCTCAACGCCACGCTGCAGACATAGGCCCACATAGTGGAGACTGGGCGAGGAGCGCAAGAGGAAAACGACGTCTGTGCGTGCGCATGTGTGTGTGTGTCTCTCTCTGTCTGCCTATGGCTTTGCGCCGCCGTCGCGAACGCACACCCATGCAAGTGAAGGTGTGCATTGCCAAATGGGAGAGAGACAAGGCCACCACACCTGGACCTCAGAGGAGGATACACAATAGCGACAGACACAACCACACAGCACTCACTGGCCGACACACAAGCACGTACACGCATCAAGACGCTGCCTCCTCCCCTTCAACACGCGTCGGTGAGGCATCCCTTTCTCCCCTGCGACGCTGTACTGTTGACAGTCCTAACCCAATTGAGTGACGTATTCCACGTCTGAAGAAGCAGCGGTGCTTTTTTTCGCCGCCTCCTGACGCGCCCTACGCACTTTCGCCACCTCGTACTCGGGAATGACAGCGACGTAGATTCGGCGGCCGTGATGCAGCGAGGTGAGGGTGTACTGTGGGCAGCTCATCTTCGCCAACATTTCGTACAGCGTCTGCAAGTGTTCCTTGACAGGCCCACGCACGACCACCGCCGTGCTCCCGGTGCTCGTCGCCTGTCGTGCAGGAGGCACCACGTCGCTGAGGGAAGCAGCGGTGCCGACCACGTTGTGGCGAGTTGCCGCCGTATAAGCGCGATAGAAGTCTGCTTCCTCAGCTCGCATCGTGCGCGGATCCAGCGGCTCCCGAAACTGCGCAGCGCTCTCCTCCACCACTTGCCTCCTGGGCTCTGACTCCTCTGTCCTTGTGGCGGCCCCATTGACGGCAGCGCATTCCTGTAGCGCCGGCACAAGATGCTGGGAGTCGCCAGCATCTCTATAAGCGGATGCTGCCGTGTTCTGCGCGATTCCTGACGCTGCCGCCGCACTGGTGTGAGGTGCGGGTTCGTTGACTCCGCGGGCGTTGAGATCGTGCGGCGAGGCGCTGTGCGAGCCGTCCTCCCTTCTTCCAAAGTCGTGCAACGTGTCATCGAGTACCTCGCGTGCGGCCAGAAACGCGATCTCCAAGTCCTGCGAGCGGGCCTGCACGCTGCTGATATTGTCGTCCACAATCATCAGAGATCGGACGTTCGCGAGCTGGGGCATCAGATACCCTGTACAGCCCTTCCACTCACCCTCGAGCGGCTCACAACGCAGTGTGCGGACGCCGTCGCCAGCCATAAAGGCGTTGAAGGAGGCGCACTGGGACATGAGGAACGGAAGTACCTCTGTGATCAGCTCGAAGCACGGCGCCAGAGACTCGGGAACCGTGTCGGGGTAGTCCGTGTTCCTGTCAGCGGCTGATGCAGCGAAACTGTTGGCGATTGTGTCAGTGTCCGTGGCCGCACTGCCCACGGACGCGTCCTCGCTTGTGAGGGCGACATCCTCAGTGGTGCCGACAAAGGTGGCGCCACTCCATCCCGTCACCCGTTCCACGTATTCCGTCACGCATGGGAACTTGTCCGCCAGCATCGACGACGGCGGGTCGTCCATGAGGAAGAGGCTGGAAAAGGCGGCACCGAGCGTGACGTCGGCTAGGGTCGGGTGCGGGGTGCACAGCAGAAAGTGCTCATTCGGATGCTCGCGCAGGTGTGCCTCGAGCGCCGCGCAGAAGCGCTGGAAGTGGTCCTCCATAAACGGTGCCGTCACCTCCGACGCACCCGTCGCCGAGAGCAATTGCTTCATCGCTTCGCGAAACCGCGGTGCCATAGACCGGGCAAATCCGATTCCTGGGATTGGGAAGAAGTAACGCACGTATCCCTCCAGCACATCCAGTGCGTCGCCACGGATGTAGCGAAACATGGCACCGGTCTTCGCGAGCCACCAGCATGTGTACACCACCACACACCAAGAAGCCAAGTGCAGCTGTGGATGCGTTTCTTTGCGAACCAGGAGCCTCTGCGTACGCGGAGCTGCCGTCGCGGCACCACTCACGTGCGGAACACCGCATCGACCGCTCCTGTCCTTACCAGCGTAGCTGACTTCGCCCTTCGCGCTGCGAGCGATAGCCTCGACGTCCTCGTCCAGCTCTGCCACCTCCGCTAGCTGCCAAACCTGCAGCGGAGAAGAGCCGCTTGGCGTTAACGTGCAGAAAACGCTGCGGGCACGGTAATACAACGAGTACAGCAAGGTGGTGGTGAAACTTCTGCAGTACACCCGAAAAGGGAGTTGCTTGAGTCGGAGGTAGGTGACATGCTGATGCAGCGACAACGTGTAGGGAGAGCCGAACACGCGGAACGGCGTTGCTGTTGGTCGACCACTCATGAGCGTCCGCACGATTTGCGACGTACACGAGGCGGATGACGATGTTGATGGAGGGAAGGATTGCGCAGCGCCTCGTTTTGCCTGCGGCTTGCAACCAACGGCACAGACTCGGGCAGCACTACGTGCTAGTCCACGCCTGCATATGACGCCAAAAACGCTCAACCGGTGATGGAGTCAAAAGACCGAAAGGGAACGAAGCGCAGAAAACGAGGCTGATCATATCGAGTGCGTGGGACGTCCACAGCACGTGTCGACGTTAAATACGTGCCGAGGCATAGAGTGAAATGGCACAAGAGGACAGCAGCAGCAGGCCGTGGGACGGAGAGAAAAAACGTGAGGGGAGATGGAAAAGGCGCCCCCAGCAGCAGTACAGAATCGGGAGTGACGTTTGTGAGAGGATGGGAGCCGCAGCATGTAGACAAAAGAGAGGAAGGGGACATGCGCACTCATGCGAGGCGCCACACAACGCGTAACAGCGAGACCCACAGTCATGAACACGTAAGGATCTTCTCGGCAAATCATCAAAGCGGTGCACGCGATGGATGTTGTCGACGACGGCTTGCACGAGCGCAGCGATGTCACCAATGTCCAAGAGAGAATATTCGTCAAGGTGCCATCTATATCTGTTTCATTCGTTCGTCTCTTGTTGATTCGTGGTGTGCTGCCACCTTGGACCCACGCACAGGCGCATACGTTAAAACGTACGCGCTTAGGCACTTGTTTTCCTTCGCCAGTGTGAGAAAGAGTGAGATGGCGAGAGGGCGGAATGTTGCACCGAGGCCATTGAGCGAGTCGGCATAGTCGTCTTCGTTGGTCTGATATCTGGGCAGTGTGCGTGTGCGCGGTCACGCACCGTATACCGAGGACCACACCGACAGGAACAGAGAGCGTCCTTTGCACAAGAGTATCGATACGTGCATACGCTTGTGCTTGTGTGCACGTGCGAGAGTGCGAGAGTTCGGGGCCATATGTCCTTCCAGTTTCCTGTCTCACCAGGTGGAGATACAAAGGAGGTCGGGGTGGGCAAGACTTATTCTGGAGGCAAGGACAGTGGAAATAACGAGAGAGAAGGAGCCCCGACGTCACTGGAACCGATTCGCAGCGAAAAGGGCAACAAGAAGGAGCCGGCAGAAGTAGAGGAGAGATAGCGCCTCCACTGACCAACGAAAAAGAAAAGCCCCATCGCCACCTCCCCCCCCCCCAGATTTCGTCCCACCGCATTGTCCCTAGAACTGCGTGCAACCATACACAGAGCAAAAACCGGAAATAGCATACTTTCCGCAGGAACTCGTGCGCACCTGTTTGCTGACGTAGGAAGGAGATCAGGCGCTTAGGAGGACTGTGAGAAAGCGAGCAAGAGTTAGTCCTCCGCACCCACTCCCAAAGCGCGCCCTCACCACCGTGTAAGTTCGGACAACGTACCTTCTTGAAGGAAGACGAAACTTGAAGGCTTGAGCGATGTGAGAAAGGGGGGAGCCGCCGCGGTACAGCGGTCGCGCGCGCCTACTTTCGAGTGCGGCGTGTCGCGGCTTGGGAGTGGCACCCGACGAGTCACGGTCGAGCAACGATGAAACCGCAGACAGCTGGAGAAGTGCTCACTCCAGCATCCCGCCGCACACACGGCACCACGGCCCGTCTGCGAAGTCACTCAGTCCGCACGCAAGACACCGCGCTAGAACGTAGTCCTCGGAGAAAAAGGAGAGAGGGCTAAGCGTGCTACCGGAGAAGAGGGTGGTGTGCGACGCGGGAGTCGTCGCAGATGCGCCCCGCTTCACTTCGGGATCGTCGCCGGCTGGAACGTGCGTCGATGTGCTCGAGAGACTCAGCAGCAAAGGTACACAAGCGGGACGATCACAGAGAGAGCAGGGAAACAAGTGCGGCAATGAGGTCTCCGAAACGTTGCCGCCTACGGCTGATGAGACGCCAGCGCTCCGTCGGTGGCTGTACGCGGTGGCTTCCAAAAAAGCCTCCAATGAGGACACCCATGACGGTGACACGCACCAGTGCACTTGCGCCGCCAGTTGCGAGGCATCTCTCGCAGCCTTTCGGGGTGGAGTCTCGTTGTCTCCACCTGGACCCGCAGGCTCAGCGCAATCGGCAGCAGTGATGAGGCGAAGGCTCGAAAAGGACGCTGCTTGTGTGCTGCGGTTGGCTTTGCGCACGGCAATTTTCTGTGCCTTGATGTAGGCCTCCATAAAGGCGATGGCGCCATCAACGTCGAGTGCGTCCGGCTTCGTCGAGCAGCGAGCCGATTCCGCCACGGTCGCTGCACAGTCGCGGAGACTCTCTGAGCCCTCCAACGTCATGCTCGCGTAGCGATAGCGTTTGGCGAGGATTTGTACGGCGCTGGAGAGGACAAGCTCGCTTAGCACTGGCCTATCCCAGGGACAGATTGCCCATATATGCTGCAGCAGCCGCCACCACGGCCACGACGCCTGCATTGCCTCCATGGAAGGTGGCGACGCAAAGACGGATGACGCGCCGCTTGCTGCGTCGCCGGCAACCGTGGGCGACTGTAAAGGCCACCGCAAGAAAAGGTCTACCCCGTACTGTGTTCGCAAATGCATGTATCGGCGGCGCGCGGGCATGTCTGCTAGAGAAGGCATTCGCGAGGATGCGACGCAGCCGGGCATCATCGACCGCCGATAATCGTGCAGCATCTCTTTGGTCGGCAGCTGGCGTGCTTGCTGGTGCGCCTGCGCATACCGGTGAATCTCGCTGGACTGCACCACAGACCCCGGCAAAAGCTGTTCATACAGAAAGAAAGACGCGCTTGCCTGCTGCAACAACATAGATTGCACTATGCTCCCCGAGGCCTCGTATGCTTCGACAGTCCCTCCGAAAGCGCTGTCCTCGTGCGGCTTGCCAGCTACCGCGTCGGGCACGAGAGCACCCAGTTCAACCAGTCTTCTCAGCCACCCACCACGCGTGTCCACCGAGACGGCCCACAGGTGCGTTGGCTCATGGTTTGCTTGCCCTGTTTGCACAGCCGCCACCGCCAGCGTACCAGACGGATGGAGCGCTACGCCCGCAATCCCGGCACACCTGCGCGGTGGCATCTCGCTACAGCCCGCCAGCAAAGGGCACTGGAGCAGCACCGTCGAGGACGGGCCGCAGGCGAGAAACTCGTACACGGACTTTTCTCCGATGCCAAGGATAGCGACGGCTGCATCGTCGAGCTCGGTGCTCGACGAGTTGATGCGAGCACCTTCGTCGCCGACATTGGCACCTGCGACCCTTGAATCAGCCACAAACGGGACCACCATCAGCCGGCGCAGGCACACATCGCCAACGAGGATGTCGGAGCCGTAGTGCGCGTCAACTTGAAAGACAATGCGGCGGCACGACGATGGCAGCGCGGATTCAGAAGACGACGAGAGCGCTGCCAGTGCAAAGCGTCCCCGTAGCACCGCACCCGGCGCGGACACAAATACCACCACGTCGACTTCGGGCCCTGGGGGCGGGGGGTCTGCCGCTCGCGCCGCCGTCTGCCCTGTGCGCCGCACGGCCGCAGCGCACACGGATGTCGGCACCGACGTCAACGACGGCACCTCCACCGTGTAAGCGAGGTGCATCTCTGCCGCCGCGTTTGCCGGTGACGAGCGCGTCACATGGATGACACGCAGCATGTACGGGCTAGCAACCACTACTATGCGCCGCAGCCGAGCGAGAGCAGCGGCGGTCACGGTCGAGGCGACAAGCCCATCTGTAAAGAGGTGTGTCATGCATAGCGGAGCGGGCCCTCGAAACCCGAGCTGCGCCACCTCATCCTCGCCTCCCCACCTATACAGGGGCGGCGGCAGGGAGCGCGTGACGGGTCCATCATTGTCTAACAAGTTCCCAGCGAGCGCCACCAGGTGAAGTCCCTGAGTGGTGAGAACAAGTAAATCATCCTGGTCGAGCCACATGTAGTCCACCACAGAGCCGACGTCGTCGTTCTCCGTCGAGGCGCTGTCGGCTTCTACTGCGTCAGTTGCAGTTCGTTCGCGATCTGGGTTACCTACACCCACAAGTGTCGGCATCGCGCTCTCATGCGAGCTACTGCCCTTGCCGGCACCAGCAGCCGACATCCGGGACCGGGGAGCAAAACGCGACGCTAAAGGTTGGCTCCCTGATGATGAGCTTGCGTCACTGCTGCTGCTGCTGCTGGCGCTCTCGTCATCACTGCTGCTATTTGCTGTGCTGCAGCTCCCTTGTCGTCTTCTCTTCCGTCTAGCTGCGGCAGATGTCTTCTTCATCGCGGGCTTCGCCTTTGACTTTGACGTTACCTTCACGGAAGTTTTTGCGGCGCCTTTGTTGCGCTTCCCGATGGAGGGCCGCTCGGCCGCGGGGAAGCGAGAGAGAGGTCTTTCACTGGGTGAGGCTACGGCGACGGTGCTGTCGCTGTGAGCGGGAAGTTGGGCAAGCCCTCCGCGAGAGCACGCAATACCGATACCGTGACTCGCCACCACGCGGCTCGTCCCGTGACGAGAAACGCGATACACCACTAGATTACTGGTTGTTTGCACACACAGACGAGCGGTGGCCGGATAGTACACCTCTGGCAGTAAGGCGGTGCTCCATTTGGCGCCAACGACCACCTCGACAGATTCTACGTCGCTGCGGTGAACTAGCGGATGATGGCAAACGCTTCGCTGGCACGCAGGGGTGAGCAGGCTTGCCAGGTACATCGAAACGGCCCAGCGTGTGCACACCTGCAAGACGTTGTGCGGACCCCAGCTAATGCAATCCGCCGACCGCGCAGGGGCATCGTCCACGGGGAAGCACTTCTCCACAGCTACCTCAGTGCCGCTGGGGAGGAGCGGCGCTCGAGCATCGGCCGACATTAACGAAACAATAATGCGTGCGTGTGTGCGTGTAGTGTGTGGGGTGGAGGAGCACAGGGTGAGGGAGCCGCGAAACCGAAGGACGAGAGACACGGCAGTCGACTACGCAGGCGATCACCTCGTAAGCGTGTATGTATGCTCTAGAGAGAGAATTGCGTCACAGCACACCTGGCCGATCTTGGTTGTTGGTGGCGGCAACAATAAGAAAGAAATGGTGGATGCCCTGTATGTATGCACACGCCTTCTCGTGCTTTTGTTCGCCGGTGACGCAGCGCAAAAGTGGAAGCCCAACTGCTCTCTTCCTGGTTGGGTCGGTTGTGGGCTAATATGTATTTGTTTTTTTTTTGTTTTACGTCTATGCGTACATGTCTATGAAGGGGAGGGGAGCGATGGTGGGTGCGAGGGGGCCAACCCAATGGGCGGTTGCGTGTCTGTGGATGTGCCAGTAGGTGCAGAGACCTCTCTCAAACGACCGCAGCCACCACGGAGTTGCGGGGTATCCGTGAGAACACAGGGCGCAATAGCCCGGAAGCGTCCTTGGGGTTGGGGATAAAAGTTGATAGAAGAGCGGAGGAGCCTTGGGCCGACAAAATAAAATAAAACGAATGATGCCTGCCGTGTTCACCGAAGTAACTGCTTGCGAACAGCGGTTGAGTCGGCCTTCAAAGCAGTGGCTTTGGGTATGCCGCTTTTGGGATAGTCTTGCGCAAAGGGCAGAGCACGCTGGCAGCTTCTCCTGAACTGCGCGCGCACATGGAGGGAGAGAGAGAACTCCAAGTAACCCCCCACCCCGCCAAGTCCAAAAGCAAAAGAGTTCAGGAAAGTGGCGTAAGATAGAAGGAAACTCACAGAGGAGAGTGTGATGATATTTTCATTTGCGCCGTACAACAAAGGTGCGCATGTATGCGAGAACGGGGCATGGGTCTGCGCGGAGACGGCACCTCTGTACAATGCCGCAAGAGAAAACTGGCTCATCCACACTCCGCGCTCCGGGACAGAGGTAGGGATGCACGTCTCGACCACGCTTGCATGATTTTTGTGGTGCCAGGGGAAGGGGGGGGTATATTCCACAAGACACAGACGGGACTTGTAATGCTCTTCGTTTTTCATTTTTTTTTGGAGGGGGTGGGAAGGGAGGCTGAAGTCGTTTCAGACTCGACGCAAAAAGGAAGAGAACGAGTAGCGCCTTACTTTACATGTGAAAGTGTACAAAAAAAAAACACGCACGGACCCGAACAAGAGAGAGTACGAGAGAGCGTGTCGCATACATCGCGAGCTAGAAGAAAGAGAGAGGGGGAGGGAGGAGGTGGAACGTATGAGTCTCCAGAATCGTTCTCCTGATTGGCTCTTAAAGTGGCTTCGTGGCTCGTTACCATCAGCATTCTCATTCTCTCTGTGCGTATGCGCCTCGCACGGCTTCGTTTACTTGTTCCCATTCCCTGATCTGCAATGGTGTTTTCATCACGTGCGCGGTGGCATCGCAATGTATGGCGGAGACACAAACACGCGAAGGGAGACAGAGAGAGGAAGGGACGGGGTGGTCATATGGAATAATGAGGGAGGCACCGGGGGGTGGGGGCGGCAGATAGAAGTTGGGCACAGAAAGACCCGCTCTTGGAAAAGATCGAAAACGCGAGCGAAGGGAAGGGCAGAGGGGGGGTGTAGAGAAAGAAGCGGAGAAGTCAAGTAAATGGGGCCCAGAAACAGAAACAGAAGAGGGAGGGAGGGAGGGAGAGATGATGGGGGATGGGGGATGGGGTAGACGTACAAGACAGAGAGCAGAGATACAAAGGGGCGCCAATCAGCCAACGATCTCCTGAGAATTCCAGAACGAAACCAAAGCAAAGGGCAAGGAAGAAAAAGGAAAAAGAAGAGGGGGACGAGAGCAATCAGCACCGATGAACACGCGCACAAAGACATGCGTAACGACATCGACACCAACACCTTTGCATGCGGATCATACATCAGGGAGGCCAGCCGAGAAAACTCTACAGATGAGCGAGGGGGAGGGGGGAGAGACGCACGATCGGGTCAGGAAGAAGTGCCCGAGATATGAAAGGACTTCGCGCGCACACACCAAAACGCTAGAGAGACACACACAAGCCTGCACCCCTGTGCGCTGTCTAGGCTCTCCTTTTGATATCTCAAACATTGGAGATGGGAGGCAAGCGGCCACATGCGGCGTAGTCCACGTCCGTCCCCGTCACGATGAGACTAGAGCGAATCGAGTGATTCTTGAGGAGCCTCGTGCAAGCTGTGTTGGAAGAGGACGGTCGGCGAGGTTGCAGCACCGCCGGTGTAGTGGCAGTGCAGCGTTCCTGAAGGGCTGCAGTAGCGGCAGGGGCCGTGATCTCGGTGGTCGCGGCTGTCACAGCCGTGTCCAGCGCGGCGCCAGCGTCCTTAAAGCTGCCCTTGGTGGAGTTGAACGGCAGCAACGACGTTTGACGATCGTAATCCTTGAGAGCCGCGTACAGCTCCGGGTGCAGGTAAGAGGCGAGGTAGTTCTCAACGAGGTCCCGCAGCTGGGCGAAGAGGGGCACGAGGAGACGGTATCGCCGCTCCGTCTGCTGCAGCTGGCGCTCCATCAGCTCCTTCTCTTCCTGCGCCTTCTTGACCTTGTACCCGCCCATTGTCTCCGCCTCCACCTGCAGGGCGACCGTCTTATCTCTCAGTGTAGACACATTGCGCTGGTACGCCTGTAACTCCTTTGTGAGCTTGTCGTTCAGCTCCGTCAGTTGGCGGTACCCCGCCTGGTCACCGATCGCGCACTCCAGGCGCTCAATCGTGCGCTTCGCGATGAGTAGCTCGCAGCGGAGGTCTCGGCTCTCCGCCTGCAGGGCCTTCACGGCCTCGTCGTGCTTCAGGCCGGCCAAGCGCGCCTCCTGCTCCATTTCCCGAATGCGTTCCTGTAGACGGCGCACGTTACGCTCCGCCATGTCAGCACGCTCGCACTCCTTCGCGTGCGCAGACTGCTCCGTGTGGAACTCCTCTGTGAGTCGGCTCTTCAGCTGCTCCGCCTCCACGCGCAGCTCCTCTACATGGTTCGTGTGGATGCGCCGCTGCTGCGTTGCCGTCTCGGTCATCTCACTAATCTTCGTCCGGAGGTTTTCGCACTCGGCGTTGAGGTAGATGGTGTTGTGGATGTACTCAGAGTCTTTCCGCGCGGTATCAGCGCGAAGACGTTCGAGCTCCTCGCTTGCAGTCGTGTGGCGAGCGGTGACTTCTGTGAGCTGCTCGTAAAGCTCGTGCTCCCGCTTAGTGGAAGACTCCTGAAGCGAATCCAGCGTGCTACGGAGGAAGCTGCGCTCCGTCTCCGTCGTCGTAAGCTGCGTCCGCAGCGCGTTCATATCCAGCTCATGCTCTCGGAGAAGCTGAGCGCTGGCAGACTCCTGCTTCGCGATATCTGCCTTGAGCACCGCAATGGTCTCGAACGCCTCGCGATCCTTGCGCTCCATCGTCTCCTGCAGCCGCTGCAGCCGTGTCTTGAGGCTGTCGATCTCGGCACGGGTGAGAATCTTGTGGTTAAACTTGTCGTCATCGGCTGTCTCCTTCGCCTTCAAAGCAATTTCGAGGTCTTTCTTCTGATTGGCGAGCTCCGCCTGCATCGCCGTGTTGGTGGCATGGTCAGTCTGTGCCTGCTGGGCGGCTTTATGCGAGACAGACGTGAGTTCCCCCTTCAGTGCCACGCACTCCTGCCGCGCTTCGGACAGCTCGACATTTAGCTTCTCCGCCTCGGTGCGGTGCACGCCAAGCTCCAGCTCCAGCTGGCGCTGCTGCACGGCAGCAGCCGACAGAGCCTCCATCATCTCTGTCAGCGCACTCTGGCGGGCCGCCTCCGCGTCGCGGCGCAGCTGCCCGGCCGCCTCCAGTTCCGCCTGTCGCTTCTGGGCAAGTTCGTGTAGTCGCTTGTTGTCCTCACGCACAGACTCCAGCTGCGTGTTCAAGATGCCGACCAGCAAGTTCGACTTCTCCTCCTGCTTGCGGACGTGGTCCACCTCCTCCTGCAGCTCCGTGGCCGTCGCCTTGTAGCGCTCTGTCTCCGCCTGCATCACGCGCAGGAGCATGACTGTCTCCTCGTCGTCTGACGGTGCCACTGCAGCAGACTTCTTAGCGCGTGTATCCTCCTCCTCGGCGGCGGCAGCGGCGGCAGTGGCTTCCGCAGCACTCATCGCCTTCGCCTTCTCGAGCTCCAACGTTGCGCACTTCATCTCCAGCTCTTGGTGAGCCTGCTGCAGTGCATCGTACTCTGCTTCCAGCTTTCGCTGCGCTTCTTGGTGTGCCTGATCCGCTGCGGCCATCCGCTGCTGCGAGTCCGTGTGCCGCAGCTGCGTCAGCTCCAATTCGTTTGTGAGTAGCCCTACCCGGCGCAGCGCAGACGTTTTATCTTTCTCGAGCAGGTCGTTTTCCTGCACCTTGAGCGCCAGCGTCGCCTGAGCCTCCTGCAGCTCCTGCACCTTCTGCGCAACGCTGGCAGCCATTTCGCGTTCCTTAGCATCGTAGTAGGCCTTGCGCTCCACCTCGGCTAATGTGTTGCGCACATCCCTTTCGCGATTCCGATGCGCCTCGAGTAGCTTTCTCCACTCCTCCTCGATGAGATGGCGCAGTTCACACTCCTCGTTGCGGAGACGCCCCTTTTCCGTCTCTTGGCGCAGAAGCTCGGCCTCCTGCGCCAGCTCCGCTTCCCTGGCAGCGAGCGCCAGAGACGACTTGGCACGGCCTGTCTTTTTCGCTGGCATGGGTGCCTTCTAGGTGTACAAGGTTGCGTTACAAACGCTGCCTCGGGTTCCTCTGAAAGGGAGGGGGAGAAAAAAAAAGAAAGAAAAGAAGGGAGCGAGCGAGTTCCTCTCTGGTGTGTGGATGTGGGAATGACAGCTGCTGGGGTGTATGAAAGTCGAAGGCATGTACGCAAGAGATGCACAACGACAGAAAGAAGCACAGTCCGGCAAAAAAAAGAGAGACTGGAATAGCGCAGTCGTATTTACGGAGCCCAATGTGAAATGTCTACTAGCACTTCGTCGCCACTCCTACCCTAGAGACACGCGGCGAGGTGGAGGAAGACACAAGGCATGAGGAAAGCGTGAGGAGGGAACGTGTGGCAACGCGAGGAGAGGGAAAAGAGGCAGGACAGATAGATGAGGGAGATGCACAATGCTGCGCCGTGCTGTGAGGAGCTCCGTTGCTGATACCTTTCCAGGTGAGCTCAGCGACATTGCCCCTTCACGAGGAGCATATGATGTGATTATTATTATGAAACGCCCCAGCGTGCAGAGGGCCAGCACATCATCCGGCTGACAGTACAGCACACCGAGACACTTTTGCACGCTTCCGCCATCTCGCCTACAAAGCGAGAGCGCCACCAAAAAAAAATGAAAGCGTGCGACAACGCGAAGAAAACAGAAAGCAGTGCGCTCCATCGTGTCACGTGCGCGAGTGCGGCTCGCGGGCGGAGGGAGGAGGGGGGCATGCGCTCGATGCCGGCGACGCCCCTCACACATTTCGTTATGTTGTTGTTTTGTCGTCGTCGTCGTTCAGGGAGAAAGACGGACAAGTTGCATGGAGAGCACCTGTGGCAGGAGGGCGCAGGAGAGCACAGAAGAGGGTGGACGGAGTGTATGTACGGTCGGCTGATGCGCTCAGCGCAACACGGAGTGAAACCCAAGTAAAAAAGAAAAAGTTCCGGAAGGAACGGAAACTGAAGAGAATCACAATTCTATGGCACCAAAACAGAGATCAAAACTGGAAAAGAGGAAGATGCAGCAACGGAGTAAAAGGGAAAGGAAGAGGCGGAGGCGATGCTGGAAGTGGTGGACGAGGAGAAGAGGAAGCCGCGACGAACGCCGCGACAACAGCTATACCGGCGCCAACAACACCAGCAGAGATAAGAAACGGAGAGCACGTCGGTTGCTGCTTCATCCCTCCCTCCCCTCCCCCTCTCCCTCCTCTTCCTCTTACACCGCTTGCCGCTCTACGTATCATCTTTGTTCTATGGGGAAGGACGGGTGCCTAAACAGACGCAAACGCGAGAGGGGGAGGGGGATGCGGTCGAAAAAGGCGGAAAGAAAAACTGGTAAAGCAGCACGAACAGACATTGACATACATCCGTGACGAGATCGAGTGTGGAAGTGGTGGCTGCGGCAGACGGGGTCGGGGCGCGAAGAAAGACACCATCGGCATAGGAGTGGTGAATAATGTGGTCAAGTAGCGCTCTGGCACGGCACACAGCACGCACCTCATCATTTCGTGCGTGCACATGCAGTCGAAAACTCTGCCACAACGCCAAGCGAATCGGTGTCCCCGTGACATCATTTGTCGCTCCTGTCAAGCCTCACTAGCCCGCAGTGCCGCAGTGCCACTGCTCTCGTCATGGTCACGCATCTAGCGCGGCGTTTCACAGTGGTAATCTAAGGATAGCAACAACAAAATGGGAGAAAAAAAGCGCATCAAAACAGTGGGGGAGAAGATACACGTAAACACGAACTCAACCAACTCACGACGCGCTGTCCTCTTCATCTCCGGAAATTGTTGTTGAGGACCGTCTCCAGCTGCGACAGAATTCCGGTTTGATCGACGAGAAAAGGCTCAGCGGTGCCGTCCGCGTTGATGTAATACTTTTGGCCAACGTTGTGGCGCCGGTCACTCTGCCAGCGAATGT
>NC_018324.1:2044427-2070323 GCF_000234665.1 Leishmania mexicana MHOM/GT/2001/U1103
AGGCAGGCCACTCGACGGCGAAGGTTCCAGCAAGTTGAGCTTCTGGAGCAGCGAAAGTGGGCAGGACAGTGGCCGGCGGTTCCACACAGAGTCCTCGAGCACCTCCATCAGCGTGGCGCGCCGCGACGGCTCGCGGTGCAACATGCGCTCCACAAGTCCGCAGAGCTGTGGATCTCCCCTCCACTCCCTTGGCCAACTCCACGCGGCACCCGCTACAGCGTTGAAGAGGGCAAGCGATTTGTGCTCTTTGTCCAGTTGGCGCATACCTTTCTGTTCTATCGCCTCGAGATACGGATTCATGCGTGTCAAGAGCACGTAGAGGACCACACCAATACTCCACGTGTCCACCTCCTTGCCGTAGCTCAGCGAAGGGGCTTCTGAGTTTTTTGTCATTCGCTTGTAAACCTCAGTTGCCATTTCAGGCGCCATGTACATTGCTGTACCGGCAACCGTCTTGCGAGGATGCGCCTCTGATATGCGGCTGGAAAGTCCAAAATCTGTTATCTTCAAATTACCTTCGTTGTCAAACAAGAGATTCTGTGGCTTCAGGTCGCGGTGAATGCAGCCTTTGGAATGAATGTAGGAGATGGTGTTCACCAGGGCCCACCCAATCCACAAAATCTCCGGCACATCAAGACTCCTGCTGGCTATGACGTCGTGAAGCGACTTGCCTGCGCACCGCTCCATTACTACGTAGGCGCGATCTTCATCCCTACCAGCACCGTAGAATTTGACAATGTTGGGATGGCGCGAGAAATGGCTCATGAGCGTCACCTCCTCCTTCAGTCGCTTCCAGTCGTTCTCGCTCATGCGTTTCGATGACACTTTGAGCGCGTAGGCCTCACCGCTGTTCGAAACGGCATCAAATACCTTTCCAAACCCACCTTTTCCAAGCAGCCCAGTGGTAACTACTCTAAGCTCCTCCTCTTCAAAATAGACCGTCATGTGCTCCAGTGGATGATCATCATCCTCTGCTTGGTCAACAACACATTTTTGGATGTGCGGCGTCTTCACCGTGCTTCCAAGTCGAGAGATGGCGGGGGTCTGCGACAAATCACGCGGCATAGATATCGCCCCACCCCGTGGTGGAGTCCTCGACAACGAGCCGCAAAAGTGTGACATCAGAGGCCAAGCGACCGATTTTCTACTCTGTGGATACACGAGAGTCTAACAGACAGCACTGTTGACGTTCGTGGTGGCACCCGGGTTCGCTTCTAAAATGAAAAAAAAATACTCTATGAAGACAGCAGTGACAAGTCACGTTAGTGGTGGTACCTCCGCCCCTCTGTTTGTTCGTCAGCAAGTATTTCACCCTTTCCCCTCCACACGCCGCGACTATGTGCAACGCGTGGGAGTCGAGATCGCTCGACTTTTCACTACGTCCAATAACATTTTTTTGTTTGGAGAAGCAAGTATGGACGTCAGTATTGAAACGTGAAGCACATCGATTGAGGCACTGACTAATTTTTCTTTGCCGAGCAGCCTTGGAAAGATGTAAGCGGATGCGTGTTACATGGGAAGTGAGCGGAAGACCACGAGGCGCGCTCAGCGCAGCCGCAGATGTTCCCAAAGGTGCAATTCAAAACATCCTTAGACGAAATCCACGTTAACGCGAAGACTTCAACTTTTTTCTCAGACATGGTGAACACTACTTTTGTTTGTTTTCTTTGATGCGGTGATACAACATCATAAAGTGTGTGGATGTAGTGCGGCAGAGAGACACGTAGAGGGTTCGAAAAACACAGCATTGGCAGACCAAAAGAAAAAACCCTACTTTCACCACTATGCGGCGGGGGAAAAACAAGAGCTACGTAGTGGCAAAGAATAGAGGAGATAGAATCACACAAACGACCGCCTCTGCAGCCTGCAAGAGTTGCTTCGCTGTAATTGGCAGTACTCACCTTACTCTTTTCGTCATTTTTCACCCCCCGCTTTGGATATCATTGTCAAACCAGAGATGAACGAGACCGTTTGCTTTCTTCGAAAGAGCGGCTCACACGGTGCTGCATTTCCCAGAGCCTACGCAGAATTCGGCTCTGGTTTTACCTCAGATGTCGCCTCTGAAGCATTCTGAGTGAGAATGTCAGAGGCGGTCTTTGGGGTTATTGGTGTGGGAGTAGTCTTCACACCGGTATGAATGCACGCAATGCCACCCGTCAAGTTCTCATAGCGCACGTACCCAAAGCCAGCATCGCGGATCATCTGCGCAAACGTCTCCTGGTCCGGAAAAGCGCGTATGCTATCCACTAAATAGCGGTAGCTCTCTTCATCTGCCAGCATGCGCCCCGCCTGCGGCATAAAGCCGTAAGACCACAGGTCGTAAGGCACGCTCAAAAGCGGACAGGTCACCTTGCTGAACTCCAGTACGTGCAGCGCACCACCTACCTTGAGGACACGAAACGCCTCGCGCAGCGCCTTTGGTCGATCGCTGAAGTTGCGGATGCCAAAGGACACTGTGTAGCTGTCAAAAACGCCATCCTCGAACGGAAGCTCCTCGCCACTTGCGCAGACCCAGTCAATGTCCATGTAGCCCTCGCGCTCCGCACGCTTCTGACCTTCCTTGAGCATCATAGCGTTTATATCACACACAACAACTTTCGTGTCATCGAGAGTCTTCGGCACCATGTCAAACGACTGCTCACGGGCACGGATACTGTCAGTGATCCTGAAGGCAATATCGCCTGTTCCACCCGCAACATCCAGGAACTTGCCGCCAGGCAACGGGCAAACACAATCCTCGACTAAGTGCTTCTTCCAGACGCGGTGAATGCCTAAAGAGAGGACATCGTTCATCATATCGTACTTGGACGCAACGGAGTCGAAGATTTTCTTCACATAGGCATCACCAAGGCCCATGTTGCGACCCAGCCGTGTGTAATGAAGCATTATTTCTGCCTTATGTATATATTTGTAGTCTTCGAGGTATGCGTTCCTTATATTGCCTCGATGGTGTTACTTATATGTGATCAGTTATGTTTCCTAGAAGTCCTTGATGTGCATAGGAGTGAAGCAAAAAGTGGGAATGATGGCATGGTTAAATAAATCGGAGCTTGAACGTGTCTTGTACATCAGGATAGAAATGATTAGCAACTCCATAAAGGATGCCTTGCTCTTCTATGACGTACTTCCGTCATAGAAAAATAGAAAAGCTTGCTCTTGCTACCCAGCAGCGACTCTTTCGCACAGCTGTGGACGGTGGAAACAAGTTCAAGCACACGCATCGACAGAAGACAGTGCTGTAGTAGGGTCACGGAGAAGTGAGAAGCAGTCCTATTACCAGAGACACTCTTACCTTCTTCAGACTCATAGTTTTAGAGGCAGCATTTTTTTTTCTCTAGATCTATGAGGCAGAGTCAAAGAGCACATGTAAATCGCCGTCATCACCTCCGACACAAATTGTGCTGTGTTTGTTTGACGCAGAAACGCTACATAGCTGGTGTGACCAGTCAGAAAATGGGCAAGAGAAAAGAAGAGATGGGGACCATGTGCTCTTCTTCAAATCAGAGGGCAAAAACGCACAGTCGTCATCGCTCTCACGCTCCGGCAGAAGCACTCTAGCGGCCTTGAAGTCGCCCATAAATGATGTTTGCTTATTTTTCTGTGCACCGGTGAGGCTACATTTCGAAACACCAGCGGTAGAGTGGCTTTCGGCCGCAGAGATAGGGCGGCCGATATCGTAAAACAAAATACTGTTTGACGAAATGTGTGGGTAAATAAGGCAATCGAGCAGTGGCATAACAGACAGCTTTGGTGGTGATAGGCTTGCTGAAAGTTGAGTGCGGCGCGAGTCGCTGGTGCTGACACGCGTCACTTCTTCAAAAGACGACACACCAATTGAGAAGCAAGCAATATTACCCGAATCAGTGTTGAGCCACAACGTCGGCGCACCGCACCTGCACGATAATGATGGATCGATAACGTGCAGCGCTTCGATCTCCCCACCAACAGAACTTATTGCAACAGGTTCGTTGCGCTTTCGCAAGTCCCAGAGTACGAGCATTCCATCTTTGGTCCCGGTCAGTAACTGAACACAATTGCTACGATCCGCTACTTCAACGGCCGTGATTGCTGTTCCTTGCGCTACTCGACGCGTGCCCGGGTTACACGCACTCAAAATTGCAGGTGGGGGCGGAGCCTCAGTACAAAGCACAGGACTTGCAGCCCGTACATCGACAAGAGCAGTGCAGCCATTGGACAACGCAGCGACAGCAACGGTGTCTGACACCGTTACTACGGCGGTGGTTGCTGAGATGCCATTCACAAGCGGACAGCAGCTGTCAAATTGCAATGCGCGAAGGTTGTATGTACGGAGCGGCTCTCCTGTTGCTTCATCCAAGTCCTCCAGGTCAAAAATATCGAGTTGTTGAGCACCACTATAGCCACAAATGGTGTTTAATGAGCTGCCAAGAAACTGTGCCACTAAGAGCCCAAAGCTGATTCTATTTTCTCCTCCTAATCGTGCTTGCACCGTGGTCGATTTGAGCTCCAGAACTGGCTTCGATGTTTCGCATGGGACGTTGCAATCTTCGAGCCACGAGGACGCGCCGAAAAGCTGAAAACCGGAGCGTTGAGCAGCAATGATGTATTCATCTCTGGGGTCCCACGCAGTGCTCAGGATGGAATTCCTGAACGTGTCCACTGGTGAGACAAGCAGCTCCCCATCGTCGCTGTTGCGAGCAGGGTGTAGGCTTGAGACAACAGTGCGAATTGCTGGTGGTTTGCCAAGTGCGAAAGCGTTCCAGGGGTGCGAGCGACGACCATATTTGGAATGCGCAAAAAACCCACTGCAGAGGTGCGGGCGAAGATGGCGAAGCTGCGAAGCCAGTGTTTTGGCCACTTGTGAACCGACAGGATATGAATCAGCGTATTCTCCGTCACGCCGCTGCTTCATTGTGTCTTTTGTAGCCTCTGTTTCACGTTTTATTGGCAGCGCCACCCTTTGGGCGGAGCCAATGAATGGGAACAGGGTTGTCTGCATTGGCGCCTGTCGGGTGATTGTGTCAAAAAGAACCGAGAAAAGGCGAAGGGAGGAGAAGCAAAGATTTCGGATTTGGATTTTGGCAGGGGCCGCGCGTCGGGCGGGTGGGGTTTTCGGTTGGCGGTGTCCGTGCCGCTGGCGTTTGTGGCCCTTTTTCCCCGCGCGGGGGGGGGGTTAGGGGCCCGCCGAAAGTCCCGGGTGGCGGCCCGCCAAAGCCCCTCCTCCTCACCCAGTAGCCCAGCGGGGGCCTGCCCCGGCGCTGGACTAACGCCAAAAAGGAAGGTGGTCAGAAACACGATGGGCAAGAGCAGGCACGAAAAAAGTGGAGGCGAGCGTCACAAGTCGCACCCGCAGTGCTCTGGCGAGGCGGAGTGCAGCAGTTCTACAGATTCCGGGCTTTTCTGACCTCGTGCGTGGGCGGTTTATCTACGACATGTGGCGCTGGATGGGCCGGGCCCGTGGCGCTTCTCTCTTGCTTTTCGCGGGCCAGAAAACCTACATAATCACCTTTTTTCGAAGTAACACTTCACCACGAATATGTCAGCAACAGCGTATACACGCCTCCGCAACCACAGCGCCACAGCCCTCTGGCCGCAACATCTCCCGGTCGCCGAGAACGAATCGCGCCATGCGTCCAACAGCATCTGCCCACCCCTTCCTCGGCTACGTGCTGCGCGGTCGGCGTCGGAGGGCTCTGCTCGAGGGCGGTGGCGGTGGCGTCCGCCCTGCGGGGTTACAGGGGGTGGGGGCCGGGCGCGTGCCGGATGAGCTCCGAGGAACAAGTCGGCCAGCCTCCGGTGAGAGCCCTTCCGAGCCCCGGCAACCTGGTCGTGCGCCATGCTTCTCCCTCCACGTTCGGGTCCGGAGGACTCGAGGGCGCTGATTCGGGGCTCTCCCTCGCCATGCTCCCGGCACACGTGCCCTCCACATCGGCGCACCGGGTCGGGCGCAGGAGACGCCGCATGCTCTGCGCACACATGCGCCGTGGCGTCGCGATGCGTATGGTCCCCTTCGCGCCCTTTTTCGTCCCTCACTCTTGCGTATCGGACAACCGCATGCCTTGCCTGGATGCGGTACACCCAGGCACAGCTGTGCATGGCAGCGCCTGCGCACCGTGTGCTCGCACTAAGGGATCTTGTGGCCTGCCTCAGGGCGCCGCTGCTGTCCGGGTGGCGGTCATCTTCCTCCACCTCCGTCGATGCCGTCGTGGCAAGCACGGTGGCCGCAGCATTTCGCCGCTGTGCCTATGGGTGTATTATTATCGTACAGCATCGCCGCGGCTCCTGATTTGACGTCTGTCTGTGCCGCACCATCCGCCTGCGGCGATTAGGGGTGCCTGGCAGAAAAAAAACGAGAGAGGTGCTGCCTGAGTGCCGCTGCTCTCTCCTCATCCGGAGAGCCCGCCCGCAGCAGCTGCCAGGGAGTGATATGCTGGCGCACGCGCGACCGCTGCGCATGTGGGCTGTGCGTACGTACGGAGTTCGGAGGAGATCTGGAACAACATAAGGATACAACAAAAGGGCTCTACGAGTGAAACCAATGAAAGAAAAAAGAGGGTGGCACAGCACGAGGCATGGGCGGAAAGCGTTGCTGTCAGGAAAGGATGTGGTACGTCGACGAAGCTGCAGAGAGTACCTTGCGTGCACGTGCCTCAAAAGAACCCAGCGGACACACACACACACTCAGAACACACGTAGGCTTTACGCGTCACAAAAGGAGGAAAAGAGGTGCCCAGTATCATGAGCCTGCGAGGCGAATTAAGCACAAACGCCAGGGCAACGGTGGAAAAAATGGCTGTCTCGTGCCTTGGGGCCTCGACCTACAGGTCTCTCGAACATCGCACCCCCACCCGGGGCCGCCAACCAGGCGATTCGCGAGTGAACAAGAGAGGAGCAAGAAGCGAGGCGGCTGGCGGAGTTGGTGAAACGTGGTTCCGTGTAAATCTGCAAACGAGAAAATGAAAACAACACGCGACCCTCCTCGAACGCCCTCCAATGTATACGGAATGCAACGTTTCACCGTGGTATCACAGTGAAAAGAGGGAAAAGTAAAGCGAAGGCGTACATTTACGCACGCGCGCAGACACCATACATGAGATGCGCGCACAGCTCCGTGTATGGACCACTGTTCCCTGCCGGTGCTGACAGCCTGAGGTGCAGCGACTCATAAACTTCCGCACAGAAGTAAAAGCTTAGAAAAAGGACAAGCGACGAAAAAAAAGGCTTTCAGAAAGCCGGGGAAGGAAGAAAGGAGAGGCTGCAGCCACATTTCTGTGTTCTTCTTTTTTCCATCCTCGACGTGCCCGTTCGCTGCCAGGGAGGACGAGATCAAACATTGCACCACCGCTCCCGCGGCCATGTCACGGGCCCCGCATCGCGTGGTGCGGAGCGGCCACAAACAGACGTGAAACAGCGGTGTGCCGACTCAGCCATCGGAGAGCACGGCCGCTGCCTCGTGCTGTACCCAGCCCCACATCTCCCAGGTCGCCTCACAGCCGCTCACATCATACCGGTCGCGAAGTGATGCATCCCCCGCGCGGTGGCAGTGAGGCTCCCACACACCAGTGGGCGGTGTGAGGGCCAGGGCTGGGCTGTGTCCGAGTCACGTTGGTACTTTGCCTATCACATGAATGGCACAAGCGCGTTCACCGTCGCAGGTCGCTCCGACGCAACGCTATCCTGGGCCTGACCCCCGGCATCCGTAGCGATAAATCACCGCGACTTCCCTGCCTCGTAGGTGCTTGACCGCCTCACCGCCAGAAGCGGCTTGGCATTTGGCAGGGGAATGGGGGAGGAATGCTCGGCTTCCCCGCACCGAGTGGTGGGGGATGGGGCACGGAGCCGTGTGACGCCACCACGCACTGAGGTGTGTGTTTCCCCATCCTCTGTCGTTAGTGGGTGAGCATAGCGCAGCAGAAAACGGAAAAATAGGTAAGGCGGCGTTCTATATCATCCACATGGTTTGTGGTTCCAAAACGAAAGCAAACAGAACTAGTGATCACAACAGGCAGCAGCGAGCGGGCGCGCACTGCAAAGCCTAGAGCCCCACTTGGCGCGGCGCGCGATCTGGGCAGACACGACGGCATCCCGGCCGACGAAGCTTTCGAGGGGTCACCAATGCCTTACACAAACGAAGGCGAGAAGCGCTTCACGCGATTTGCCTGCTGCTGTCGTGCAAGTTCCTCTTGCAGGAGCGATGTGGCCCGAAGAAGTGGTGCCGTGCTCTCAGACATGTAGCTCGGGCTCGATCGAGAGGTGTCGACCGGGCGCCAGTGTATCTCCGGCTCACGCGTGATGGAGTTGGAGAGTGACGTGGGCGACAGTGAGGTTTGGCGAAATGGGTGATGTAAGGCCTCCATGGAAAACGAGCGATCGACCGGATTGCTCAGGCTTGGGCTACGCCCCAAACTGGGCGACGACCCTACGCGTTGCAGATAGTTCTCCATGGTGGCCGCGTCGTCCTCGGCGTTCCGGTTCTCTGGGACCTGGATCGGCGCGGAGGGAAGCTCAGTGGGACAGGCTGACGTCGACGAGCGGAGAGGCTTAGGGATGGAGAACACATGCCACCCGCGGGTCTGGACGGGCATGGGCATGATCAGTGGGGAGGTTATCTGCGTCGGTGCCGGTTCAGCGCGGGTCGCTGCTGCGGCTGTCAAGCGTGGTCGGCTGTCGAGCAGATTGACGCCGGTTTTCTGGGATAGGATCATGCGCTCCATCTCGCGCTGCACTGCGTAGTAGAGGAAGATGTACTGGTCCTTGCGCTGCACCATTCCGGTGCGGCACGCCTTTAGGTGGCGTACAATGCAAGGAATGTTGATGTTTGCATGACCGAGCTGAAACTGCGCGAGGGCGATGTGCAGACCAATAAAGACACCCGTCCGCCCAATGCCGCCGGAACAGTGCACCACGATCGGCGACTGTGTGCTACGCGGCGATTTGGCGATGGTATTGATCATTTCCATAAGTGTGACGCTGCTTTGCGGCACCCCTTGATCCGGCCAAGCCACGTACTGCATGTGATACACCTCCTTTTCGGCACCACGAACGCTGCGGAGCAGCAGTCGCCGATGAACCGAGTCCGGCCGCATGTTCTCCGCGACGAGGGTAACAGACAGCACCCCCATGTCGTATGTGGCGCCTCGCGAGGGCCAATAGGTTTCACTCTTTATCTTGCCGTTCTCCTTCACCGCGCAGAGCATCACAATGAAGGCCGAGTCGTTTTCATACACCATGCGCCAAAAATCCAGCACCGTGTTCTTCAGTGGTGCCTGCGTCGCGATGTACACAAACGGCACCTTGAACCTTTCGCGTGCGTCGATGTAGTTGGCATTGATGTACGTGCCGTCTCCTTGGGAACTGGTCTCGTCCAGGCGCACGATCGTGCCCTCGTTTGGCTTCACATCAGGGAAGCGGTTCTTCGCCATGCTCGAACCGAGTGACGCGCTGTAGTACTCATCCAAATTGCTCCGGACATATGCGTCGACGCGGCGCAGCTTCGCTAGCTCCCGATCAAACCCATCTTCGATGGAGGGGTAAACACGTTCGCCAAGGCGGCGGAGGTGCACGTCGAAGCGTTGCTTCTCCTTGAGTTTCTTTTCGCGCATTTTCCTTGCGTTGTTCTTGCTCCCCACAGCTTTCTAACCTGGGGACGTCTACGCACCTTCGACCCTCCTTCAGGTCCACCACAGCACAGCGATGACACGGTCAAAGTGAACGACGCACCGATAACGACACACACACACACGGAGCCAACAATAGCGAAAGGCTGGAAATAAAGGTGAGGATGATAAACTTGACAACCACAAAACGCAACGAGTGATATGAGCAGCGATAGTAAGAAGCAACCACACACGCACGCACGGAGCCTCTACACATACAGAGGCGGTTATAACAACAGGAACGCAGATGGGGCAAGACGGAGGGGGAGGGAAGGTGTGTGCACAAAAGGTGCTGGCCCGCTTCTGCAACGCACACGGAGGCGCGCCAATCAAGAAGAGCAGCACCCAACTCAGGAGATGACGCTGACAACTCCAATAAAGACGCTTACGTGCCTGGAGAGGCTTTCTCTTCGCTTCCGCGATGAAATAGGCTTCCACCCGTGTAGCCCCCCAAAAACAAAGGTCGTTAAGCAAGCACAGAGCAATACGGAAGCACACACACGCAACAGGAGCAACACATAGCACACGGCACCGCCGTCACCAAGGGCAAGGAAAAGTGAAAGAGGTTAGCCGCGGAAGAGGAAAAAGAAGGGGTGCAGAAAACAAAAACACTTCCTGACCGCACTCAGAGTGTTTTGAATAACACACTCAATAGGCTTTCTCACAGACACCTCCCATACACCCCCAGCGCCACCGACGTGATGCTAGTCGAGAGGTGCACGAAGGGCTTCAGAAGGCGAATACCAGTTGATCAATGACAACTTCGTCGTCGCAAGCGTTGCAGCGTGGCTTCAAAGGGGAAGACGAGGACGAAGAGCACTACCATAAAAGACTGCTGTTCGCGCGCTGTAACTTCTCGCTCCTACAACTGAAACGAGCACTGCACAGCTGAGAGTGAGGAAAGGGGGCGAGGTTCCTCTCTCTCTCTTTTTTTTTTTGCGCGTCGGCGCCGTCCCACAGATGGTGCCAAAGCCGCGTATCTACGTTTTTCTTGAATGCGTGTTCTCATGTTCCGCTTTACTCTGTGAGGGACAACGTAGTGCAAGTTGTAGAGAGTCCACGGAGCGACACTCACGAACATAGAACGGCGCGGTGTGACTGCCAGCCGGCACGCAACACTGTAAAGGAACACAAGCGAGTTGAAAGGAAAGAGTGAGGGGCCGGGTGGGTGAGTAGAACGGCACTCATGTGTCGAACATATCCGCTATTTTCGCGTGTACACTTCTCTTTCGTTCAGAGTAGCGGTGTCGCAAAGGGGAGGGAGGGGGGGGGGCAATGAAGGCACTCCGACACGTCTTTTTTTCGTTCGCTTTCCCTGCCCTGGTCCGCCGCGTGCGCTGACGCCCCTCACGCCGCGGCATACGGATGCGCCGATCGACAACACGCGTTCGCCATTTTCGTCTTCCTCTCGGTTCACGTACTGAATAAAGTGCCTGAAGACGCCACAAAAAGCAAACACCACAAATATATAAATATATACGCACAAAACATGGATGAAAAAGTAGATATGTAACTAATGAGCGCACCGAACACAGGAAGCCAAAAGGGCGTTTTCCTCTTGGACGTGCCCATCTCACCACGAATAAGTCAGCAACAGCGTATACACGCCTCCAACCACAGCGCCACAGCCCTCTGGCCGCGACATCTCCCGGTCGCCGAGAACGAATCGCGCCATGCGTCCAACAGCATCTGCCCACCCCTTCCTCGGCTACGTGCTGCGCGGTCGGCGTCGGAGGGCTCTGCTCGAGGGCGGTGGCGGTGGCGTCCGCCCTGCGGGGTTACAGGGGGTGGGGGCCGGGCGCGTGCCGGATGAGCTCCGAGGAACAAGTCGGCCAGCCTCCGGTGAGAGCCCTTCCGAGCCCCGGCAACCTGGTCGTGCGCCATGCTTCTCCCTCCACGTTCGGGTCCGGAGGACTCGAGGGCGCTGATTCGGGGCTCTCCCTCGCCATGCTCCCGGCACACGTGCCCTCCACATCGGCGCACCGGGTCGGGCGCAGGAGACGCCGCATGCTCTGCGCACACATGCGCCGTGGCGTCGCGATGCGTATGGTCCCCTTCGCGCCCTTTTTCGTCCCTCACTCTTGCGCATCGGACAACCGCATGCCTTGCCTGGATGCGGTACACCCAGGCACAGCTGTGCATGGCAGCGCCTGCGCACCGTGTGCTCGCACTAAGGGGTCTTGGGACCTGCTTCAGTCACACTCAGTTGAGAGGAGAATTCGCAGTGCTGCGTGACGACATCGGGATTGGGGAGAGGCGTAAAATGTGTGAAAAAGCTTTTCGGCGAAAGCGTAACACAACGCAACGTGGATGGCAGAGGCCAGTAAAAATAAAAAAATCAAACAAATGAGAAGCACCGAGGGACAAGGGACGACGTGCAACCTATCGACTTTCGCATGCGAAACGGGTATCAAAGTCTCCGTGCGCTGCTGCTGCACAGAAGTGCACGTTGATCTACCTCTGCGTGCAACACAGACACACCAAGGTAAGGACACAACTCTAACACGTCAAGGCATAACATTAGCCGATGCCCCTCTCTTTTCTGCCGCTTTACGAGCCTCCTTTTCGACCCCCGCGCTCAGGTCAACAAAACACCTATACTACATTTTTGGTTCGGTCGACGTGGCAGCGGGTGCTGCGTGAGCCTCCTGGGAGCCCTCCATGGCTTGTCCATGCGGGGCCAGTGGCGTCGACTCTCCAGGCTTTCGAGGTAGGAATCTCTTGTTAGCACCCTCTTTCTCGACGGCAGGGGTATAGATGCTCTCTGGATTCACAGCGTGCAGCATCTCAGGAGCCTTGCGACTCATCTCCTTCGACACTTCCTCCACTGCCAGGGCCGAGTACATGCGGTCCTCAGCAAGGTCGCCAATGTACGTGATATCGCGGCCGAAGATCTGGCTGCCGGCCCAATTCACGATTACGTAGAGCTTGCTGCGGATCGAGCCGAGAATCGTGAGGTAGGCGCTTTTCCACACCCACAGCGCCGTAAAGCCGTTCAGGTCAAACTTAAACTTGTTGCCGAGCGAGACGATGGCGGAGCGGTTGCCGATGGAGGCCATGCTACCCAGACTGCGGTACGCAAACGGTTTGCTCATCTGCTTTCCCTTGAGCAGATTGTTCATCTCCTTCCCAATGTAGCGGCCTTGGCGGGAGGCGACGGCGGCCAGCGTCGGCAGCGGTCTCTCGTTGCTGGCCGCGCAGTCGCCAGCGGCAAACACGTTCAGAATCGGCTTGCCATCGCGCAGAACGCGCAAGTGGTCATCGATGGAGATGCGTCCGCGATTCGTCTTGTCGCAATTCAGGGCCTTCGTGACCGGACACGAGCCGACACCGGTGCTCCACACCACCAACCCCGTCGGGAGCACCTCGCCTGACTTGGTGAACACTTCCTCATCTGTCACACCCACTACGGCTGTCTTGCGAATTTCGACACCCAGCTGGTTCAGCCGGAGCTGGCCGTATCGCCGCAGCGCGGTATCAAAGGATCCGAGCACCTCACCCGCCTCCAGCACGGTCACCTTACAGTACGGCAGCAGTGAGGTGTTGACGTTCTTGATGTCTTCCCGGAAGAACTCGGCGAGGTTGGCGGCAAACTCGATACCTGTTGGACCGCCACCCACGACCACCGTGTGCAGCAGCCGCTTCGCCTCCGCGATCGAGGTGGTTGGAAGATTAGCGGTCATGATGTTCTGCACGAGGCGCTTGCGGATGCCGCGGGCCTCGTTCACCTCACGCAGGAAGAACGCTTTCTCCTCCACGCCAGGGATGTTGAACGTGTTGGGGCGGGCACCGTAAGCCATGATGAGGTAGTCGTACGGGACGCTAAATGTGTTCACCGGCACATTCTCCGAGCCGCCAACAACGCCGACGCCGACACACTTCACCTGCTTCTCGTCGAAATCCACGTCGTAGATGACGCTTCGAAGGAAGCGGTGCGGCAGCTTTGCAAGAGCAGGTTGGATGTTCGTGATGGGCTCACATACGGAGCGGAACTCAAGCGTGCCAGTCGTCGTCTGCGGCAGCAGCGGGGTGAAGACCATGTGGTTGCGAGTTGAGATGACGTGGATGTTGCACAAGTTGGGGTCAATGTGGTGAGCAGCGTAGCAGCCAGCCCATCCCGTGCCTAGCACCACCACGTTTGGCTTCGTCAGCCGCCGTAAAGTGCTGCGCAGCATGGCTGGGGTTAGGGCGAGGGCGGGGGTCTAGCGTAGAGGGCGATGAGACACGAGAATGGCCGCGAATCCAGATCTCGCCAAAAGCCACCAAATCCGCCGGCTACCGAAGAACTCGGGAAAGGTAAAGCGTGGGAGAGAGAGTAGACCTATACGCACACAGACACAGGCGCGGCGGCACAGACGCCGTCAACAGCAATACACAAGCAACGGGGGAAAAAGAAGCACGCAAAGAAAATGCAGAAATCAACGGAGAGCACAAGAAAGTTAACAGCAAGCAAGAGGGGTGCCTCGAAATCAAAGGGATTTCGTAAGCGGGAGTGTGAATGTGCGTACGGTAGATAGGAACGCGAAGATAACCGATCGGAGGGTTGAGACCAAGAACGTGCGAAAAAAACGGTGTGCCTAAGGGTGAGCAGCGGGAAAGACCTCGTCGAAGGAGACCGACACCGCTGCGTTGCAAATTTCGTGTCCCTTCTTCGGCGTGCGCGCCTCTGTGTGTCTGTATGGGTATGTATGATTATTCCTTCCCTTACGGATAAGCGCTTGTGTGTTTATCCGGGGCAAGCACGTACACCGTAGAAGAAGAATGAGCCCCACAAACAAAAAATAAGAGAGTCGTATGTGGCCTTGTTAGGTTTCTGGCGTGCGAGTGTATTTTGTGCTCGAGGAGGAAGGCTGAGAGGACCAAGAGGGGAGAGCGAGAGAGCGAAAGCGAGACCACACAGTGACACACGGACAAAGTGAGTAGATTTAACGCGTGAATAGTGCTTACAAGTAAGAGGGTAAAAACAAAGAACGGTGCGCGACAGTAGAGGAAAGGCGCGGGGGATAGAGGGGTGTGTAGTATTAGTGGTGGTGGTGGGGTATGTAGCAAGGCCCCAAGTAACAGCGAAACAACAACAGAAAAATTCAAGGCCCGGCAACGCGTCGACGTTCGTCCGTGAACGATTACTTCGGAAAAATTAAGGAGTGCAATGTACTTTGATGTGCTTGGCTGTAGATCGTTCCTTTTTTTCGCCTTTTGGGGGTGTAAATGGGAGGGAGAGGAGAGAGGGCGAGTGTCGATGAGTGCCAACAACTGTCGAGTAGATCGCGATGAGGGTGGTGGCGCGTTATGGTCAGATGTGAACGGCAAGGGGAAAGGCCAGCGGTGGTGATGGAAGGACAAGTAGAACAGGCTGCAGAAAGGGATGATCAAGCAATGCGCCATAGGAAAAGGCATGACGCACCTCATTCAGAGACGGCGACCCCTCAGCCTCTGAGTCCCAGCCGCCTACCCCGATGCGCACCTCTGCAGAAGCACAAGAGACTCAGGGGCCGCCTCCGTAGTGGAAATGGCGCCGGGAAAAGGGACGTGTGGCGCTGCCCTCCCGCACTGAGTGATGTGGCATTTCAGCATGCGTGGGCTTGTGTGCGTCCCCATTGCATGGGAGGCGCTCTCTCTCCTCCGCTTGTTCGTGCGCTTCATTTTTTTTTTTGCTTTGTTTCGACGTGTGCTCAGGTCATGCTGCGAGGGAGAGAGAGAGGGCGAGAACCCGCGGTCAGGCGTTCCTCCTCCGTATGTGTGTGTGTGTGTGTGTGTGTGTTATCGTTTTTCTTTTTCTTGCTTCGTGCGCCTCCGTAGGTGTTACTCGTTACAACGCGACCACTCATCCTCCTCTACAAGGGACTCGAGTACCTGCAGGTCATCTTCATGCTTCGGCATGAAGTGCTCCGGTTGCCCCACCGTCTCGAGACTCTCCTCCGAATGCATGCGGTAAATGGCATCGGCCAGAAGCTTTGCGATGGAAATGACCTTAATCTTCTTGCACTTCTGGCGGGACTCCTCTTGCGGAATGCTATCCGTAACTACCACCTCGACCAACGCATCGCACTGCGTGAGGCGCTCACACGCGGGGTCGGTGAAGATGCCGTGCGTCGCATAGGCGTGCACTTCTTTCGCACCGTACTCCTTCAGCACCTCTGCCGCCTTGCACAGCGTGCCGGCCGTGTCGATCATGTCATCCACAATGATGCACACACACTCATCGACCTCGCCAACCAACTGCATCGACTCGATCTGGTTGGCCACGACGCGGCGCTTAAGGATTGTGACAATGCGACTGGCGCCGATGCGGTCACACATGCGGCGTGCCCGGTTCACCGCTCCAGCGTCTGGTGCCACAACCACCAAGTTGTTCGGAGTGAAGTTCTTCTGTTTGACGTACTCGGCAAACTCGGAGCTGGGGCTGATGTCCGCCACCGGGCACCCGTGGAAGAAGCCTTGAATCTGGCCGCAGTGCAGGTCCATCGTCACGACGCCGTTGACGCCCATCTCCGTTACCATCCGCGCTACAGCGGACGCGCTGATCGGCACGCGGCCCGTGTGCTTGCGGTCCTGGCGAGCGTATCCGTAGTGCGGAATCACGGCAATCACGCGACGCGCCGACGACAGCTTCAGGGTGTGAATGATCAGCAGCAGCTCCATCACCGCCTGATTCACGTTCGTGCCGGCGCCGTTGCCGCAGGTCGGTTGAATGACGAAGATGTCATCGCCGCGGATCGACTCGAGGATCTTCACAATTGTCTCCCCGTTAGCGAAGCTTCCGACGCGGCTGGCGGTGACGGGGATGCTGAGGTAGCGGCACACGTCCTCGGCGAGCTTCGGGTTTGCGTTGCCGTGCACTACGCGTAGGGAGCCGTTGCGGCTGTTGCACGATTCCATGATGGATGAAGGAGAGCGGGAACGCAGGAAAAAGAAATGCCGCAGACAAGCTGAGGAGGACGAGGGTGCACGGACGTTGGTCGGCCGGGGCCTCGTTAATGCCGTGGACGCGTCTCTTCTTCTTTCTCAAAACGATCGGTTCACTGGACAGCTCTTGTCAACAATAATAAAAAAGATCGCTCTGCTGCAGAGATACAAAAAAAGGCGCGAAACTGAAGGTGGTGGTTGTGGCGGGGAATACTGCCCCGCTTCCGGTTGTGGCTGCCTTGATGAGGCGTCCCGCAGAGATCATGCACACTTTTCGAGTCGGCTGTGTATGTGTGCGAAAGGTGGGCGGCGTGGATGCCTTCCGTGGGCAACGGGGAGGATGCTGGCTGGGTAGGTGAGGGAAAAGAGAGAGAGACGGGCACGGCTAAAGAAAAAGTGAGACGTGAGAGAAAACATTCAACGGTAAAAAAAAAGAATGATTAGATCCAGTTCAACGAAGTGATCTGCCCTTTGCCTTGCCTTGCTCGTCCTTCGTCCTTTGGTGAGGGTCTCCTTAACGCTGGACTTATTGATGGGGCAAGGGTTCGAAACAGTACACTGGGCGTATGTGTGTGCGTATGTGCAAGCGCCACGGTTAACGAATCTACTTGCCAAGTAGCTTGCGCTTACGCAGAGAGCGAAGAAAACTCCACCTTGGAAAAGGCACAGTGGTGGGGAGAGGGAGTGTCGGAGAGGCATGCACGCAGATATAGATGCACTAGGAAACAGGATGTGGGCAAACGAAGGGAGAGCGCCGCGACTCAGCCCCCCAGCCTCCCACACAAGCCCACACCCAGGTGCTGTATGGATGCTGTCCTGCTCTCTCCACGTACTACAACTCTGAAGAGCACGGGTGCGGTGCTTGCTCAGAGGATGCTAGCAGAGGAGTGTTGAGGTGGGACGTGCAGAACACGGCGCGTTGTGATCCCACGCATAGGTGCCCTCGCATGGCTGCTATTGGTTGATGGGCCGTTTTTGTGAGAGACAACTCTGCGACGGCAGGCGACTGTCACGGCGGGGAAGTCGCACGAATGGCGGGCATCAACTCAAGTAGGACAACACACACACCCACAAAATACACATGCACACACAACGACGGCAACGCATCGGCGTCAGAGTGATTCGCGAATCTCACTTGCTCTCCGCTCGAGGCCCGGATGTGAGCGACGCGTAGACGGCGTCCAGCAACCTCTGCTGGTACTGTGCCGGCGTGCAGGCGACGGAGTGATCGTCCTCGTGAGCGCTGAGGCTCGCACTGGGCAACCTCAGGTTCTCTACTGCCGAGCAAGGGGACCCTTGGAGCGCCTGTTGAAAGGACGCCTCCATCTCGCGCAACTGCTCCGCGTGCAGTGGCTGGAACCTGATGCGGCGATCGATACGGCCAGGCCGCAGGAGCACCTCGGCAAACGGGATGCGACTGGTATCATTCGTTGTGATCAAGAGCAGCCGCCCTTCGCTGCTGGAAACGCCGTCCAGGGCATTCAGTAACGCACTGAGGGACATGGCAGAGCGAGGACCACCGCCAATGTCTGTCGAGTAGGGCGATGCAGGCGAAGCCGCGCTTGTTTCGGCTGCTGCTACTGCGGGTGTGTCGCTTCCGCTGGGGTAGAGAGAGCTTCTTCCAGTCCCCGGTGGCGTCTTGAGGACATTTTCGAGATCCTCGATAAGTAGAATCGACCGGCGCGGCAGGCTACTGGTGAGCGACAGTAGCGCGTCGTCGTCCATGTTGTCACTGCGAAGGGAGAGAATGTGGACAGGGAGCCCCAACTCCCCAGCGAGTGCCATCACGAAGCTCGTTTTGCCAGTGCCGGGCGGCCCCTCAAGCAGGTATCCGCGACGCCACGGGATCCCCAGCGCCGCGTACGTGTCTTTTAGCTGCAAAAAAAGTCTCGCCTCCTCGACAACGGCCTTGGTGTCCGCAGGGAGGTACAACGTGGACAGCGGCCGCCGGATGCGTTCGGACAGGAGATGCCACCGTGGGCCGTATCCCTCGCTGAGGTAGATGTGCACCGTGTTGCGCACATTTGCCCGCCACGACTCCTGTACGTGTGTCATGAACTGTTGCACCACAGCCCGGCGGCGCGTGAAGAAGGTCAGAGTGAGTTTGTCGTTCTCGCGATCCACGCGATTGGCCGCGGCGGCCTTCTGCTTAGATGGATCTTCTGCGCGCGTAATGTAGATCCACGTTGACTCGAAGCGGAGCAGGTGACTCCCGTAGCCCGGTACCAGCATGACGCGCGCGTCGACGTCCGCGGTTGCAGCGACGTCGCCTGACAGCGGCGATGGCATCTCACCCCACACCGTCTTCTGCTCGTCCTGCACGGTGATCGGCTTCAAGCCCAGGTTTCGGATACGCTGCCCACGCGGCTGACGACCCATCCAGTCCATGATCATCGCGAACTCCTGCGAGGATGAGCGCACCTCCAGTGTCGTGACGCAGGTGTTTTTGATGGCGTGCCACATGACTGACTTCTGCGCTGTGAATAGGTCCCACAGGATTGAAAGGAGAAAGACGGCAACGGCAAGCGTGGTTGCTTGCTTGCTTCCGAACGCGCTACTACTAGGTTCAGTCTTCCCGTCTTCCCCGCTGTGGCGCTCTTGGTCCGATGACCTGTCACTAGAAGGGCCGCCACCACCCTGCTGCTGCTGACGGGCACGTCGTCTTTCCCTGCCGCGCCGCGGCTGTGGGTCGCTGCCGTCTGGTGTTGGGGACGCGGTGCCTAGTGGGACGCTCCCCACGTTTCCAGTGCGACGGTAAAGGAGCGCAGCGAGCCCCATCGGGGGAGTGAGGAGGTCGGACGGGTGTGGCATGCCAAAGTGCCTTCTTGCAACGCGCAGCGCCTGGTGCGCAGAGTACGCACCGCAGCGCGTGAGGGAGCTGTGCTGCGACACCGGCGCCCGGATCCATCGCGCGGCCACGCGCACGTACCGCTGCATGCGCGTCTTCGATTACGTATGCGTGAGACTTGTGTGGAGGGGTGCCCCGGCACGCTCTCTGCGCGCGAGCATGCTAGTGCTCAACGAACAGGGGGAGGGGGCTAAAAAAGAGGAAAGGGAAAGACAGAGCGGCTGTGGTGATGGTGTGGTGGAGGATTGAGTCGCACGGTCATGGGTTCGGTTTTTGCAAAGAAAAAAAGAGGACGAGGGTGTCCTCCTATGCGACTAGTGCGAGGCGTGAGCCGAGCATGAACGGTGAAACATTCAGTAACTTCCACATGAGGGACTGACTTTGCTTTCCGCATCGGCTTACCCCTTCGCCGACGCCTCACACCTCCACAATCTCACACCCGTCCTTTAGGCGGGCGTAAACACCATCGAGGGCGTTGGCGGCGCGATCCTCCACATATCCGACAATCCACGACGGACACCCGCCATCGATCTCCGTGAGCTCCGCGCAGAACGCCTCCGCCGAGGTGGTGCTCGGGAACGCCACCAGCAGCCCGCCGCTCGTCTCGGCTGAGTACCCTTCGAGGAGGCGGTATTTGTCATTCATCCGCTTCGAGGCGGCCACGGCGGTTTTGAACATCGGCAGCCGTTCCAGTACGAGGCAGAGCGAGCGCGGCGCATCGCCGACGGTCTGCGCTGCTCCAAAGTTGTTCGCGTGCCCCAGAATGCCAAAGCCGGTCACGTCGGTGGCCCCGTGAGCGCCATGCTTTCGCATCAGCCGAGCCCCTTCGCGGTTCAGACGCCGCATGCTATCCGTGGCCATGTTGTACAGCTCCTCGATCTCTTCGGGGGAGATGTGCCCTGCGATCGTCTCCTCGTACAGCGGCGAGGGCCGCAGCAGCCACTGCTTGAGATTCACCGCAACCTGGCACCCCAGCGGCTTCGTCAGCACCAGTATGTCCCCAGCGCGCAAGAGCCCTGTTGGCCGCACCATTTCCGCCTCGGACACCACGGCCATGGCCACCCCGCCAATCAGCGGCCATGGGTTCATGACCGTCTGCCCACCTGTCACCGTCGTCGTCGCCAACCGCGCCCGCTCCGCAAAGCCCTTCATGATTTCGCGGGTCGTAATCAGGCGTTCATGCTCGTCCATCTCCGTGCTGGCCGCGAGCAGCATCAGCATTGTATCACAATCCGGGATGCCCATGCTATACAGGTCTGACAAGACGTTTGCAGCCCCGATTTGACCCTGCAGGAACGGGTCCGACACACTGGGGAAGAAGAAATCCGTGGTGGAGACGAGAAACAGAGCCTCACCTTTGCTGTTTGTGTGGTGCAGCGGCACTATGCTGCAGTCCACGCCGACGTCCTTCTGCCCAGGCGTTGTCGAGAGTTCCTGCAGCAGGGCTAGCAACTTTGGCTGTGGCAGTTTGCAGCTGCACCCCTTCAGGCGTGTGTAGTCGGTGAGCTGGAACTCAGCAGGGAGGCCCAGTGAGACGGGATCGAAACGCGGCTTTTTGAGATCGGCCGCCCCGTTCGACTTTCCTGCGGAGGACTGCGGTCGCTTGTGGGACATGAAGGGGGTGGGGGTGCCTGCGGCTTCTCCACGCTTCGCAAAACAAAATAACAGCAACACTACACGCGAAAAGCAAAGAAAAGAAAAAACGAAACACCCTCACGGAGCGGAGGGCCCTGTCAAGCGGTGCAAGCGGGGGACGAGGAGCGGAGGTGGGGAGAGACGCGTCCTAAACGAGATGGTGTAGAGAGCATGGCAGGTATCTGTTGAGGGTGTCGTCCTGCGCAGAGTGACAACTGCACCACGCCACATTCCCCGTTTTGCGCCGCCGCCACGAGGGAGTCGTGCATTTAGCTGCTGTTGCTGCGAGCTCCTCCACATCTCCGCTGAAGGTACTTTTTTTTGTTGTGAGGCGGGGAGGGTTTCTCATTATTATTGCAACCGCCACGCGGCGGCGGCGAGCATCCATACCAAGGTCTGTACGAGCTACAAAACACACACACACACACACGCACATGCACACACAGACACAACATATCCCCGGCTGCTTCCATTCCAGGCAGTGGCCCGAGCAGAGAAGAGCCCTACAAGTCTTCGAGGAACTCGTTAAGCTCGGTGTCTTCCTCTTCCACGGGTGCCTCCTCCCGCTCCCGTTTTCGACCCTTCTCCGCCCCCGTCTCATCCTCGCCCGCAGCAGCGCCACCTGCTGCAGCCGCCTTCTCCGCGGCTGCCTTCTTCCGCTTCTCCGCCGCCGTCATCCACGTACGCGGGTCGTAGCGACCGTCCACCTGGGCCATTCGGCGGCGGTTGTTCTCGCGAAACTCGACCGCCTCCGGTTCGTCGGACAGGATCCACTCAATGCGCTCCGCGGCGGTTTGCAGATCCTCTTCTGTGGTGGCGGTGATGCGTACGTGTGGGTCCTCCAGCGCCATGGCTGCTGCATTCGGGTTCGTGTCCTTCAGCGGATTGGTGATGCCCCGCCCAACCAGCACAATGTGACAGTTTGTCTCCTTCTCCAGCTGCTGATGCACCAATCCACGCGGCCCGATGAGAGCACCGTAGTCGCCCGTCTCGATCTGCTCCGCTGTGAAGTAGATGCGACGGTTGATGTCCTTGGACTTGTTGGCCGCGTACTCGGCCCGCTCCACGTAGGTGCGCAGCAACTTGCTAATGTCGTCCATGACGTGCAGTCGCTTTTCCATCACCACGTTCTCAGGCGTGTTGGTGCGGTTGCCGTTTGCGTCGTACTCCGGTTCCAGCGGGATGTTGCGGAAATAGGCAGCGCACGTATTGGTGGCAAGCATGCGCTGCATATCATTCGCCAGCACGCGGAGGAGAAAGGCGCGCAGAAACTGTCCATCCTCGTGCATGAGGGCCTCGGAGGGGACGTAGCTCGGCACTTGCAAGTTCGTGTAGCGCGACTCGCTCCACCGGGATGCGGTCTCCTTCGGCATAGGTGTGGGGGCGCAGAGAGAAAGAAAGAAAAGGGAGAAGTGCACCGCCGCGTGCTTCCTGGTGGGAGTACACACACACACACACGATGCGTGGCGATAAAGAGGTGAGGCAGACAATAGAACAGAGAATGGACGAGGATGGGGCAGTGCGCAACCGGGCCGCCAACCGCGGAGAAGCACATCGATAACAGAGCGACACGGTTGTGTAGTCTGAGTGTCTCGCTCCCTCTTTGGGCACAGACGGATGCCAAACGACACGACAGTCTGTGTCAGGTGGCGTGCTGCCGCACAATCACTGAGCGCGCTTGGTCACATGTTCCGACTGCACGCGTGCTTTCTTCTGCTTTTTTTATATTTGTTCGGCGAATTGCCTTGAGTCCAGCGCACGTTGTCTCTCCCTCAGGTAAGAAGGTGCGCACGCTTGAGGGAAGGAGTTCGAAACGTCTTCGCGCTCGAGCACTCACACGTGCAACCAAAGGCCATGTATCACTGACAAGCGGTACTATGTGTAACGTCGCCGCCGTCTCTGGAAACAGCGAACCAGACGGCATTGTCGTCGACGTCGTCAATGTGCGGAGGGGCGACTCCCCACTTCGCCATGTACTCGTCGACGGCCTCACGACAACCTTGCCAGTAGTGATAATCGTCGACCTGAACGACGCGCTGGGGACAAGGGCCGACGCCGACACCGCTATCGTCTGCCTTGCGATGGCGCATCACTGGCACAAGAAGTTCAAGTGCTGTACGCGTGGACGCATACCAGTCGGCGTCGATGTGAAGAAGTGCAATGCCGTCTCGTTGGACGTCGCTGCGCGACAGCAGCTGCGCTGGTATGGAGTCGGTGAATAGCCCCTCAATCACCACAAGTCGGTCCTCGACAGAAAAGTGTCGCGCGAGTTGCTGCACGTGCGCCGCCGGCGAACGGCACGTGCCGGCTCCCCACGACACCGTCGCCTCGTCTCGGCTCCGCTGTGGTTTGAGCTGCGAGGAAGACGATGTACCGACAGGGGCGCTGGCAAGGCAGTCTTTCGCGGTGGGAGGCGGCATACCGGTGAAGCTGTCGAGGGCAAAAACACGCCTTTTCGGCGATGTGCCAATGCCGCTTGAAACCTCTGCCTCCGCCAGCACAACAGCCATCAGTACGGCTGACCCACCGCCTGCAGTCCCGCACTCCACGACATGTCCGGCGTCCCCGCTCGCGCTGCTTTTCGTGCCCAGGCGTGCAAGACGGTCAGTCGCCTGGTAGAGATGCAGAAGTCGAGGCCACGTCAGCATTGTTGAGTCTAGCAGGGCGTCGAAGAGGAGGGCGAACAGCGGGTATTGCTTTCGAACCTCTGTCGGGGGCGCCAAGAGGAGCCGCGCGGTGTTGTTGATTTGATGCAGTAGCGTCTGTGCCTCGTGATGGTGGGGGTGCAGACGCAGCTCTTCCAGCAGGCTCTGACGCGCAGCTAGCAGGTTGCCCTTCTCCTTGTCGACGAGGAAGCATAGAGCACGCGCATAGTCTATTCCTTGGACGGTACAAGACGCTGCCTTGAGCTCATTGAGGCGAGGAAGCGCCGCCGCAACCCGCCCGTGATGGATGTCACGAAGACACTTCTCCACCGTCGCGGCGGCTACGGCGCAGCAGAGCGGTGTCGTGCGCCACATCCACGATGACGCGCCGTGGTAAGCGGCTCCGTGGATGCGGGAGGGGAGACGGGGGAGAGGGGAGGGCGCTGCCGACACGCGTAGATGAAAGGGATAAGGAGAGGCGCAGAAAGGACGAGAGGAGACGTTGTCGATAAGCCGCTCGGTCGCAGCAGACGTGCCATGTAAGGCGCGCCGACAAGGAGGAAAAAAAGATGCAACCACGCGCAGTGTTCAAACACTGTGGAGAGAGAAATCGCCCAACGCAGGCGCTCATCACAGAAAGCCGCCGCCCTGTTGACTACGTGGACACCAGGCAATGAGGTTTGCGCCGGCGTGACGACGCGCATGCGCACTTTCATGTACCCACGCACACAGAGTTCTCAAGTATCTTGTTTCCTTGTTGTTTGAAAGATCGCTTGTCACGACAGTGTCAGGGATAGTGTACATCTAACAGGATGTCACAGGAACACAAAGAATGAGAGCTGAACAGCCCCATCCCTCCCTCAACATACACACACACACGGGAGATCGACTGGCGAACACATTCGAAGGGGGGGGGTGGAGTAGGGGATTTTGAGATGCGAATTGGACGCCGTGGCAGAGCTGACCTCCTCACACATCTTCTTTTTTTTGTTCACTCTCAACGCTGCAGGGATAGCTCGGTATCCGTCCTCGGAGCAACAGGAAAACACAACGGCAATAGAAAAGAGGGACATAAAAAGGAGCGAGAGAAGCCAATTTTCGAATCTATGTTGTTTCTGCTGTCGCATGCACGGCGCCTGCAGAGACAGCCAGTCACGCCTGCTTGATCAGCTTCACCATGAGCGTGCAGCTCTTCTCCACGCCAAGGCTTGCAAACGTGCGCTGGTGCTCATTCCACTCTTGCTTCAGTGGAAAGGCCTGGCACAGCTCGTATCGGACTTCCCGGAAGCTTGGCGCGGCGGCGGCGAACTCTTTGCGCAAGGAGGCCACCGTGTCTTCTGGCGCCATGTGCAGCGTGATCTTCTGTCCATCGGGGAGGCGTATGAGAACGGCAATGAGGTTGCCCACGAACATTGAACTGACCGCGCCGGAAGCCCCCGTCACAGACGAAGCAGATTGCTGCTGCTGCGCCACTCTTCGACGATACGCAGCCTCGGCAGCGCTGACATGCTTGATTGTTCCCAAAGCTCGGGGGGCCGACGTGTTGGATGCGCCGGTTGCCCCCACTCCCATAAACGCCGCCACCCCGTCGCGCACGGAGAGCAGCTGACCGCTCGCGGTCACTTTTTGTGCCGGAATCTTCTTCAGGAATTCCTCTACACGGATAGGAGTGTAACCGATGTTCTTCGTCTCGCCTAGCGTGTGGACTCGTACCGGGTTTCTGCCGGGGTTCTGCGGAGCCGCACCAAGTCGCCGGCCACCTTCATTTGGGAAGAGCGGTCCTGCATTCGCCTGGGAAGCGGCCTCCTTACCATGTACGGCGCCAGTACGATCTGTTTCACACGTCTCGCCGGTGCGGTCCACCACCTCGATTGGAAAACCGTCTGGGTACTTTTCCTTGAATTCGTACGGGTAAAAGCCCTCGATGAGATCATCCAGGAAGGCGTCGCACAGCGCCCAGCCGTACGGGCGGAAGGGCCCTTGATTCACACAAATGCCGTTCTTGTAAACGACGACGCGCACAACATCGCGCTCGCGGATGCCGGCCTGGTTTCCCTGCTTGAAAACGCCCTTCCAGCCGACGTAATCGGATAGAATGCGCGCATTCTTGGTGAGCAGCTCCATGTCCATGGAGCTGACAGAGTACTGACGACATGGTGGCTGCGCAGATGAGCCGGCGACGGCGGAGGCGGCTTGGCGGTTACTCGGCAAACCACCGGCCTTCTGG